>NC_058404.1:162288042-162354265 GCF_002201575.2 Neomonachus schauinslandi | reverse complement strand
CTAGAGAGAACCCTGTAAAAATCCCAAAAGGCCCTTTCCTGTGCCCTTTTGAGGTGGACATGGTGCCTTAAGAGGCTAACACAGAAGGGTAAAATAAGTCTCCATAAAACCCAGGGAGGAGATTGTAAAACTCCTCTTTGGATCCTGTCTGGAGTCACAGCTGAACCAGAGGAAAGTTTTCTTTTGGCTCAAGCACCTTTGTGATTTTTTAAAAGATTTTATTTGAGAGAGAGCACGTGCACGAGAGAGCGAGGGTGAGCACGCGCAGGGGGGGGAGGGGCAGAGGGAGCAGCAGACTCCCGCTGAGCAGGGCGTCCAACTCCGGGCTCCCTCCCAGGACCCCGGGATCATGACCTGAGCCCAAGGCAGATGCTTAAGGGACTGAGCCACCCAGGACCCCCTTTGTGATATTTTTATACAGTTCCCAGCACAGTGATAAATTTAAACCTAACCTTAGTTTTGATGATACCTTCAGAGATGTTTATCTTTGAAGGTGGAAAAAAACACAGGTGATGGAACACATGTGCACAAGGCGTTTTCTGGACATCCTTTGAGACAAACTAAAAAGAATATACCTCAAAATTGTTTTCTGCTTGAAAGGTCATTCGGAAATTTTTCTTTTTTATAGGTTGAATACTACAGGTACAGGCCGTGGAAGCTGGAATATTCTGATGCTGGTATTTTTACTGACTTATACCAATTCTCCAGTTTACAGTACACACTAACGAGGTCAAATAGTCTTCCATAACTTGTAGCAGCTATGTGTCCAGCACGCCCTTCACAGGCCTTAGCAGCAGGACAGTGCTGGTGGTGACCTGGCAGCATAGCAGGTGTTTTACCTTCATCTTGTCATTCAGTTCTGACAACTCTGAGGTCGGTACTATTCCCTTGTTTTACAGATGAAGCAACAAAGAGGTTAGGTACTGACTCAAGGTCCCGCCATATGTGAGGCCCTGAACAGGGATCCTCGTGTAACTTTCTGGCCATGTGACCTCTTGGAAAATCACTTCTCTTGGCATTTAATGTTCAATTGGAGCTGTAGTAATACTGAGACAGATGAGGCCAGTTTGGTCAGGGGAGACCACAGCAGAGCTATTAAGAATATAAGGTCTTCATAGTATTTAATTACATCAGACCTACGAAGTTACCAAAATTTGGTACAAAGGGGGCATCTGTCAGCATGTTAGGTGTTTTTGATGAATGAGCATAACGAGCTGTGACGGGCTTTAAAGGATACAGGGGTGCTAGATTGTTAGAATATGAAAATCTTCGAGGTGATGGGGGAAGTTTTCATATGGGAAGAAACGAGACAGTGGAGCAAGATGAACAGAGCCTAGTATGTGCTAGTTGTTCAAGCTGACCAGCCCTGAATATCTGCAAATACCTCATTTTCCAGAAGTTTTCAATAAAGATTTAATATTAACCTTGCAGTCACTCTTCATGCTTATTTCATAGCATTGTTCCAGTCTTTCCTTCTAAACTTCATTTTACACTGGTATATTAAACTGTAAAATTCAGCCTCATCACTTTTTTAGGTAATTTATTCAACAAATATGTGAGAAGGCCATAATTGCTAGAGGGGAGAAAAGAAGGGAAGGGAAAGAGGAAGCGCATGTATATGCACTGAGAGTAGAGGACATGAGCTCAGAGAGGGCTGGCCAGGGAGGACCAGGGATGCTGTGGGTCTGTATGCATTTGGGTGAGGAACGTTGGGCCAAGTGAAAACAAATAGCCCTGAGGGAGAAGTGTGTAAAGGTTTGGGGGAAAGCAAAGTGAAGCTGCAGAGAAATTACCTGAAGGGGAAGAGGACGGCTTGTATGCAGGGCTCAGATGGATATTTTAACACTATTGTAAAAGGGTAACTATCTGGCCTCCCAGGTCTCTGAATGCTGTAACGTTTACCTAGGAACGCTCCCTAGCAGCTCCCTAGCACCCATACTCTTTCCTGCTCTTACCCAACTTTTCTGTGGCCACTATCATCCCTCCCCTGACCCCCCATAAGTGCTCTTGTTCTGGAATTCTCTAGCATCCTATAATAGCCTTGTCATATTTAGAAGTCTAGTTTGTGGTTGCCCTGCCCCTGCTTTACTACAGTAAAGTCCACCTTGGTTCCCACCATATTCCTAAGGGCTAATCAAACTGGTGTAATACTGATTCTGGTATATTTGAGCCCTAAACCCATCATGAGTATAATACAAGGAGCAGTATCATTTATAATTAAGCCTCATAATAACATTGGGTTGAATTATATATGGCATTCAAGTGAGTGGCTTACAGCCATCTATTAGAAGCAGCAGAACACTAAAGCTAGGTTCAAGCCCCCACCCTTCCATGTGATCTTAGACCAGTTACTTAGCTTCAGTCTCTGCCTAATCATCAGTTACTAAAGTTGAGTCTATACATAGTAATTACCTGGTGAGCAGTAAGCACTCAGTAAATGTCCATTCATTGGTAGTACTATAGGATCATTTTTTAAATATTGTATGGTCCTTGTAATAAAATGACAATGCTGGTGTTTAGTATTTATATACTAAAATGCTGGCTTTGGTTTTCATTCAATAAATAGAGCATGTATCATAGGCCAAGTACTGCTCTAGGTTTTGTGACCACGTCAGTGAACAAAACGGACAAAAATCCATGTATACTGTTGGCAACTGATTTGCTGATAGAGTCCTCCATTGTAAAGACCTGTGAGGCTTCCTCCTCAGTGCTGGAACTAGTTAGCAAGGTGGAGGATGGGGGCAGAGGGGTGGGGGGTGGTTGGTAGAACAAAAGGCCTGTATGAGGTGACTTCAAAGGCTAAGTAGGTAAAGGGAAAGAAAAATGGAGTCCTAAAGCTTCCACAGGCTGCAGCAAGTTCTGGCAGAACAAGGAATTCGTAAAACACTACAATCAACAGTGGTCCAGTGATAATGGGCCAAGAACATGACTGTTTTCTAGCTACTGTTTCAAGGTGTAAAACTACAAGTGTTCAAGTCTGAAGGTTATGGCAGACAGTTGCCAAGAATAACCACTGGTCTCACAAATGGCTCCACTACACCAAGTCCTAGTGGTGGCTCCTTGCCCCTAGAAGTTAACCTGGGCTGGGTGAACAGGTGGAGACCCTGCGGCTGCCATGGATCCTCCCTCTCCCACTACCAAACCTCAACCAGTGCAGCTCAGTTTACACTTTGGTTTTCCAGTTTTATTTAAGATTTTATTTATTTTCCTTTGGCTCAGGTCATGATCCTGGAGTCCCGGGATCGAGTCCTGCATGGGGCTCCCTGCTCGGCAGGGAGTCTGCTTGTCCCTCTGACCCTCCTCCCTCTCATTCTCTCTGTCTCAAATAAATAAATAAAATCTTAAAAAAAAAAAAAGATTTTATTTATTTGTCAGAGAGAGAGAGCACAAGCAGGGGGAGCAGCAGGCAGAGCGAGAAGCAGGCTCTCTGCTGAGCAAGGAGCCGATGTGGGACTTGATCCAGAACCATCATGACCCGAGCCGAAGGCAGACCCTTAACCAACTGAGCCACCCAGAGGTCCCTGTAGAAAGGGTTTTGATGCTAAAAAGTTTGAAGTCCATTAGACTAAACAATAGCAGGTGAAAGATGGAAGCAGTCTGAAGTCCGATACGGAAAAAAAAAACAAACTTTTTTTTAAGGGGCCTCAGAGTCCAGAATTTAGAACCATAGATACTAGAACTGTGCTGCCCAATATGACAGCCATCAGTCACATGGGGCTATTTAAGTTTAAATCAAAACAGAGTAAGATGAAAAATTCAGCTCCTCAGTTGCATTAGCCACATTTCAAATGCTCGGTAGTCACATGTGGCTAGAAGCTACTGTACTAGACAACAGATACAGAACATCTCCATTACTATAGAAAGTTTCATTGGCAGTACTGTTCCAGAGATTCTATGGGGTTTTATAGAAGAGAAAAACCTATGGTATAGTAGACTGAATAATGACTCCCAAATATAGTCAGGTCCTAATTTCAAACCTGTGTTACTTTATTTGGAAAAGGGTCTTTGCAGATGTGATTAGGTCAAGGTTCTTAAGATGGGAAGATTATCCTGGATAATCTCTGAGCCCTAAATCTAGTCACAAGTGCCTTTATTTAATTAATCTATTAAGTAGGCTCTACGCCCAGCATGAAGCCCAGCGCAGGGCTTGAACTCAAAACAGATCGAGACCTGAGCTGAGATTGAGTCGGGTGCTTAACCAACTGAGCCACCCAGACACCCCCACAAGTGCCTTTATAAGAGGGAGACAGAAGGAGACTCTGTGCTCAAGGGAGGAGGCCATGAGAAGACAATCGGAAAGAGATTTGATTTTGGCCTTGAAGATTATGGAGCAATACAACTTGAGGCTAGGGGAAGCTGGCAGCCACCTGAAGCTCTGGAAGGCTCCAGGAATAGATTGAGAGTGCGCACTTGATTTGACCCTGGAAAACTGATTTCTGGCCTCCAAAATTGTGAGAGAATAAATTTCTGTTGTTTTAAGCCACCAAGTTTGCAGTAATTTGTTATAGAGCCAAGCAGCCTCTGGTAACTAATACAGATGGAAAGCTTAAGATCACGAATATAGCTGGAGCTGGAACCCCACCACACTGCCTCCTACGCTGTTTTTATTAGTGCCTTATGGGTGTGTGGGTAGGGGTAGATCTTATCTATTCATTAGTCAATTTTTAAAAAAATTTCAGAGGTATGGCAGTGAAGTTACACTTTAGATTTAAATCATGAGAGAAATGAGCACACGGCTAAAATACGGAGGATTAGCAAATACCTCATAAAACAAAGATGATCAAAACTAATAATAAATCAATTTATGGTTTATTGGGATGTCAATTTATGGTTTATTTATGTATACTTTCAGTGAATTTCATTTACACAGTACAAAGCACCTCCAAAGATCAAGTTGTAAAAACTTAGTAATGAAAACAAATTAAGACAATATGAAAACCATTACTCCAATTATAATTTTTGCCTTGTGGGTCACACAGCTTTGGCCAGCTGGGGCCCAGAGGTAATACAGACCATTAAAATGAGACAGTTTTTCCACAACAACCTCAATTAGTTTTGGCTCATGTTCCACAAAATGAAAACTTGGATTTCTGGGAGTCTTTTTTTTTTAAGGATTTTTTATTTATTTATTTGACAGAGAGCGCACAAGCAGGGCGAGTGGCAGGCAGAGGGAGAAGCAGGCTCTCCGCTGAGCAGGGAGCCCGACGCGGGACTCAACCCTAACACCCCAAGATCATGACCTGAGCCCAAGGCAGCCGCTTAACCAACTGAGTCACCCGGGCGCCCCATCTGGGAATCTTTTAAACAACAAAAAACCTTAATAGTATAACTAAAAAAACTAGTCTTTTCAGAGACACCACCACAGGGCTCTGACTTAAGTCCTACACAGCAATTTTGGTGTGTCTAAGTTGCAACATACCAGTACTGAATGATGACTGTATCCTGCAGACTGGGAAGGAAAGTGGGGCAAAAACACAAGTTTCTGAATGAGAAGTTCATCCTTTTGAACTCAAAATTTCTTCTTACGGAAAGGAACAGCACATGATTCAAGTAGCTCCTTAAACTAAAATGCTAATGTTCATGGACAGAAATACCTGAAATTGTTCTCTAGGTCTACCCAAATTTATGTAAAATAATTTTTCACCTATTACTTCCATATCTCAACTCTGACATGAATTACCAATGCTTTTTTATTAGTGTTTCAGTAAAACTACCAATTGACTGACCATAATCTAAAGCTATTGGTGGCCGGCTGAATATGCAAGGTAATGCCTTCCCTTTGATGACTGCTTATTAGAGCTGAAGCTTAGGATAGGACCACCACACTCAGTCAGTAGTACACATGGAAAACGTGAAGGTCAAAACTCAGCTTCTTATTGATGAAAAGATTGTGTCTGTTGTTGTTAATGTGTTGCTAATTGCAGTAATGCCTTCCAAAACTCTCTCAATGCATGGCATCTCATTCTCCTGATGGAAGAAGTTAGGAACAAAATTGAGCTCTATTTGTCTACCCTTTGTACCAAATTCCAGACCCAAACAGTTTATATATATAAATCTATTTAAAATTGAGATTTAGGGGGCGCCTGGCCGGCTCAGTCGGCTAAGCGGCTGCCTTTGGCTCAGGCCATGATCCCAGGGTCCTGGGATTGAGTCCTGCATCAGGCTCCCTGCTCAGTGGGGGGGCCTGCTTCTCCCTCTCCCTCTGCCTGCCGCTCCCCCTGCTTATGCATGCGTACTCTCTCTCACTCTCAAATAAATAAATAAGATCTTTTTAAAAACTGAAATTTAGATTACGTAAAGACTGTGAAGTTTTGTGGGCTTTTGACCAAACTCAGGTTCTTATTTGGGGGGTAGGGGGGTGGAAGGGAAGAGTGTATTTTTACTGAAACTGCCTGCTATTCCTTACAGCCTATTCTGTTTTTTTCTTGTGACAGATTTGAATACCTATTTCCAACATCTGAGGTCAATTTCCCACTACAAAAGTCTCATTATTACAAGTCTGAATATCTCTGCCTAAAGATGGCCTTTCTTATCTTTTTTGAAATATCTCCATATAGAGTAACATTGATCTCTAGCGTCCTGTTGAAAGTTTGTTGAACTGCCCAGCCTGTAGGTAACCTACTGATTATTGAAATGAGCTCACCCTGAAGAAACAAGGTAGAAATTTAAGTCCTCTGGTAAGTTTGATGGGTTCCTAATAAACCTTGAGCTCCATGCTCTCTACTTTGTCACACTCAACTCTACAGGCTTGACTCTGCTCAACTCATATACCTACAAAGCCAATGGAACATGTCTGAAGAAGCGCAGCTCATTTTAGATTCAGACAGAAGGTACTCCAAGACCAGTGAAACTAAAGTGTAGGATTGTGCCCTGAATATACACCCAAGTGGCAGGTTCATGTGCAGCTGTGTTTTTGTTTGGCCTCTGCAGGATCATCAACCACAGAATGAGATACAATCCTCCTAGAAACTTTCCTCATGTGCAAGTTTTCTTTCAGCATGAGTCTGACTGTTTCTTTGTCTAAATTTAACTTTTTGGCCATTTTTCTTACAGTTAATTAGCTATGTGAGCAAACCAAATTTCTGACCCTCTCATTGTTTTCATGTGTTCTGTGGATAATGGGACGGCCACTTCCTACATCATCATGGATATCATCTCTGCCTTCTTTAAACTTTTTGTGCCAGTCAAAAACTCTTGCTCTTGACATTACTTCTTCACCATGAACTACTGTTAACATCTCAAGTGTCTCACTTGCAGATTTATTTAACTTTACAAAAAGCTTAATATGAACTCATTGCTCTAAGTAACAGTCACTCGTTTTTATGGTGGAAAAAAGAATAATTCTACTCATATCTACTCAAAGTTAGCTGGCAACCCTGAAAGCAGGGTTGTGGGCAGCTAAACATATTATATCCGGGCAACAATCACTCCTCTGATTTCACAAGCCACACATGAAAAATTAGTCAAAATTAAAACAGAAGAGGGCAAACGATCTTTGGAGGAGTTGCTGAAGGTTTCAGCATCATACCATCTCAGCTTGAATGCCTCCTATTTTCCCATCTACAAAAGGGGAGAAAATAAATCAGCATTTTCTTACTTGTCAAATGGCTAGGAAAACGACATTTGAAATACAAGAACTATATGCAGAAGAGCATTTACCCTCCCCACCCCCCTCCAAAAAAACCCATAAGAGAAAATCCATCCTAATAACAGTATGGAAGCTGCCATCCATCTTGGCTGTATGTTTAGAAAGAGCTAGTTTGAAATTGTGTTTTTTCTAATGATGTTGATTGGTAAGGAGGCCAAATGCAAGATGGCAAAATAGTTTATTTCCAAATACATAACGAGAATGGATGCTGTTGTCTCCAGTCTATAGAAAACAATGTATGTGATTGAGTGTCTAGGAGTTCTAGACACATACTACCTAATGTATTCAGAGTTTAAAACAAACACACATACATTGAAAATAGCATTGAACATGAATTTCTTTCATTTAGTGTTCAAATCAAAATTTGAAAAGGTTTTCACAAATTATGTTTGTACAGTGCAGATTCTGGAATTAAAACAAGGCTTTCCAATGACTGGTTGCAACTTTAGATTGTATTTATTGAGGAGTTTTGCTGCTTGTGTGTGTGGTGAAATACACATACCATAAAGGATTTTTTAAGTGTATAATTCAGTGGCATTACTTACATTCACAATGTTGTGCAACCATCACACTTCCAGAACTTTTCCATCATCCCAAACAGAAATTCTGTACCTATTAATCAGTAACTCCCCATTCTCTCCTCTCCCTAGACCCTGGTAACCTGTATTACTTTTTGTCTCTATGAATTTGAGTACACTAAGTACCGCATATAAGTGGAATCATATAGTATATGTCTTTGATTCTAGCTTATTTCACGTAGCATGTTTTCAAGGTTCTCCTATGTTGTAGCAGGTATTACTGACTTCTTTTTAAGGTTGACTAATATTCCATTGCGTGTATATACCACATTTCATTTATCCATTCATCTCTACATTTATTTGGGTTGTTTCCACCTTTTGGCTATCAGGAATAATGTTACTATGAACATGGGTGTACAAGTAACTGTGTCCCTGCTTTCAATTTTCTGGGGTATACACTGAGAAGTGGAATTGCTGGATCATATGGTAACTCTGTGTTTAATTTTTTGAGAAGCCATCACACTGTTTTCCACAGTAGCTAAACCATTTTACATGCCCACCAGCAATGCACAAGGGTTCCAATCTCTCCATCCATTTCCTCGCCAACACTTGTCATCTTCTACATGAAAATTCAGGTATCTACAGGGGTTAAGTATTTGCTTCTGGATTCTCCTTTGCCTCTCCCCCCACCCCACCCCACCCCCCACACACACTTTTCTGGCAGTGCTTTTCCTTCACTGAAAACACAGACTCAGGCTCAAGACTTTCAGTATTAAGTATAAAGTACTTGAAGATAATTTTGTGGTTTTTGACAAGTGCAAGAATTCAGTACATACTGACATGCTCCCTTACTGGAGGAATCTGCATTACTTTTTTAGGAGGTGAATAGGGCTACTTTAAGGGTCTGCATTAGAAACGAAGTTCAAAATGTAAATGTGGCTCCACGTGAACTCTCCGTAAATTAGCACAATAAGCACATGCTAAAAACGGGCTGGCACACTTAAGGCGGCTAATCCCTACAAGCATGGTATACCATAGGTACTGCATGCACTAAAAAGTGTGTTCGCAATAGAACCACAAGTTCACTCACTATTTTTAATCCAAATGTTCCCTTCAAAGTTGCATACAACACAGGAGGAGTGAGCGTCAGTACCTGGCAGGATCTAATCAGGTTGCGCTTTCCTACCCCAGGGTCCTTGGGCCAAGTGACAGCAGAGCCGCTCTGCCGGCCAGGCTCCGCTCCTGCGGAGGAGAAGGCGGGTGCAGGCGAGGTCCAGCCCGAGAACCCAAAGCCCGGGCTGCGCCTCACCCCCGCCTCGGGCACGGCGACTCAAGGGCGGTCCGGAGCGGAAGGACGCCTCCAGGTGTCGGAGGAACCTGACCACCTAATCGAGGCCGCCAAACACCCGCACCCTCGTGAGACCGCGGCGAGGCTCCCACAAACCGCGAGAACACAGGGAGACGCGTTGGGCCAATCAGAGGATGGAGGCGGTCCTGAGCACATTCAATTGGTTAAACACGGGAAAGCTCGCGTCCCATTGGCATCTTTTCTGGCCCCAACTCCACCCCCTTGGCCTGGATCCCCGGCCCCTTCAGTGGCCCCGCCTCTGAGCCGAGGGGGTAGGGGAGGAGGCGCTGCGTTCCGGGTGCTGGAACTCCCGCCCCCAAACACCCCTAACCTCTTCCCCGTGGCCCGGTACGAACAGATCACGCTCAGGCTCTGACATGTTCTGTCGTATTCCGAACCGTGGCCATTAACTCTGTGTTCCACACTACCCAGTCTTAGGCAGGGAGGTGATTTTACCTGTGCTTGAAAGAAGGCAGGGTTGTGTGGACCTTGCCAAATTAAGATGTTTCCCTTAAAGCTTCCTAATCTGAATACCTTATATCTTGCTCTGCATAGTATGCAATGAGCATTGACTTTTTGCTGCTTGTTTGATTTGGAACAAATCATTAAATCATGAAAATAGCCCCAGTGAAGTAGCTACTGTTACTTCCATTTTTCAAGGAGGCACAGAGGGATTTAGTGACTTGTCCAAGTTCTGTCTGTTTCTTCTCTAAATATCAACTATACTCTGTCCTTGTCAGCCCTATTGCCCTACTTTAATTCAGGCCTTCATAATCGCTTGCCTGGATTACTTCTACAAACACACCTCTTAGTTCCTCTCCTTGCTATCCTCTACAAAGCCAAGGATTAATCTTTCTAATGCAAATCTAATCCTGTCTGTCAAATCCTTCTCAAGTCTCTCAAATGGCAAATCAAATAGCCCCTTATTGCCCATAGCTTCTGGCAGAAGCTGCTTTTTATTGAAATTTTACATACTTACAGATAAGTACACAAATCATAAATGAAATCCCACAAATGGATCACACCAGCAACCAGGTCAAGAAACAGAACACAACCAGCATCCCCAGAGTGTTTCCTTCCAATCACTACCAACTTCCCTCCCACCCCAGCGTTATCCACTATCCTTAGATTTTTAAGTAGTAAGTAGAGTAGCAGCCTTGTGTTTGTACATGATGAACGGGACCATTATAGCACATACTCTTTTATGTCTAGTTTCTTTAACTCACTGTTATGTTCATTACGTTCATCCATATGTTGACTCCATTTACAGCTTGTTCATGAGGATGCTGTATTGCATTCCACCATGTGAATACACCACATTTTATTTATCCAGTCAATTGTTGATAGACATTGAAATAGTGTATATTTTAGACCTATTAAATATATTGTTATGAACATTGTAATAGAGATCTTTTAATGAACATGATGAAAGATGAATGCATTTCTCTTGGATATATACCTAGAAATGGAATTGTTGGGTCATAGGTTGTGCCATGTTTAAATTTGGATATTTTATTACAGTTTTCCAAAGTGTGCCAGTTACACTCCTATCAGCAAAATAAGACAGTTCTGGTTGTTCCATATTCTCATCAATACTTGGTATTTTCCATCTTTTTTTCATTTTGGCCATTTTGGTGGGTGATAATTGTGCCTTGTGTGATTTTAATTTGCCTCTCCCTGATGATTAATGAAGTCGAGCACCTTTTCACATGTTTATTAGTTGTTTAGAAATAACTTTATGAAGTGTCTGTTAAAGTTTTGCCCATTTTTGTGAGCTGAGTGTTTTTTTATTTGTATTTTTCCTAACATTTGATTATAATAATTTTCAAATATTTAGCAAAAAATTTTTTAAAAATTTTACTCATTTATTTTAGAGAGAGAGAGAGTGTATGAGCGCAGGGAGGCACGAGGGAGAGGGAGAAAGAATCTGAAGCAGACTCCACATTGAGTGCAGAGCCCAACATGGGGCTGGACCCAGGGCTCCATTTGGGTCTCAATCCGGGCTCCATCCGGGGCTCAATCCCACAGCTGAGCCCCAAAACCATGAGATCATGACCTGAGCTGAAACCAAGAGTTGGACGCTTAACCGACTGAGCCACCCAGGTGCCCCAAATGTTTAGCAAAGTTTAAAGAATTTTATAGTAAACACACATAAACCTACCATATAGAGTCTATGAATAACATTTTATAAAACTTGCTCTGTTACATTTCTATCCTTTCCTTTATCCATCTTAATATTGTTGCATTTCAAAGTAAATTACAGATAGCAATACATGTCCTGTAAGTAATTTAGCCTGTATATCACTAACTGAAATTCAATGTCTAAGATTTCTTTTGATGTACAACTTCAACAAAATTAAATCCACAAATCTTCATTGTACATCTGCTGAGTTTTGAGCACATGAGTCTTGAGTTCCATGCCTCCTCCCAGGCAATCTTCATTTCCACTTTTCTGGGGGCTACCCCCATTCTAATTTGTTCTCCACTGTCTAGCTTTATGTGTTGCAAAATTTTGTATTCCTGGAATTATACAGTATGTACTCTTTTGTGCAAGCCTGCTTTCCACTCAGCATACTATATTTCTGTTCCATGCTTTTGCATGTGTCAGCAATCTACTTCTTTTTATTGCTGAGTCATATGCCACTGGACAAATAAGCTCAGTCTGTTTATGTATTATAAGAGGATTTTTTTTATGCATCTTTTGTCAGGTCTGTATGTGGCAAATATCTTCTCCCATTCTGGGTTTCTTTTCATTTTTTAATGAATGAAGTCCTTCGAGGAAAAAAAAGATCTTAATTTTAATATTCCAATGTGTCAATTTTTATGGCGAGTGTTCCTGATTTAAGGAGTCTCTGCTTACTCCAGGTTATTAAGATTTCTCTTCTGTTTTCCTCTAAAAGTTTTACTATTCTAATTTGCTCCATTTAGAACAGTAATCCATTTGGAATTGATTGTTGTAAATGGTGGGATATAGAAGTGGACCCAGATGCCTTTTTTCCCATGTGGATATCCAATTATTCCAACATGCTAATTTAAAAGATCATTTCCCCCATTTGCAGTGGTCATAAATCAGGTGGCCATATATGTGTAGACCTAGTTCCCAACTCTGTTCTGTTTGATAGACTGGTTTTGTCTACTTTGCATCAATACCACAGTCTTCATTGCTATTTGTTTTATAATAACCCTTGATAGTGCATCACTGAACTGAATTTTTAATTTCATTCAATTTGAATCAAAATACCATGTAGCTAGTGACCACCAAATTAGCACAGATACAGAACATTTCCATCCTCACAGGAAGTTCTGTCGACAGCTCTGCTTTAGAAGACATCTACAGGCCAATACCAGATACTTCATATCATAGCTACAGGCCTACTTCAGTTTATTGCTGGGCTGCTCTTCAAAAATATCTGTGTAAAATCTCGTTTTAGAAATTCAAAACATGCCTTCCCACACATAGGTAAGACACCCAGTTCTTTTGACCTTGCACTGTTAGCAATGAAAATATTATTTCAGGTGTGGGAGAGCTTAATGCTTCGGGAGACATTTCCTATGATCAGACACTGTAAAATATGCAGCCCCAAATCATATGAAAAGATTCCTGCTGTAGGACCAATACATGGAGTTTATTATCTGTCCTGGTCCAAGTTCACACCAAATTCTCTTTTAGAGGGCTTTCCTGGGCTATCACTGCTGTGTTTGAGAGAGTGGCTGAGTCAGATTTGGCTCTGGTGTGTAAGGAATTCCTCAAATCATTTTGTCCTGTTTATTCCATCGGACATTGAAGTCTTGTGCCATAAAATGATACATATGATACAAATGATACATATTATTATGTACTTCAGGTGTTACTTTTTACATTAGATATGTGTATTTCTCCCCATCATACTTGAATTTGATAACTGTTTCTTTTCTAATGTCTTGTGTTTAATAGTACCTATTTTAGTTTATCATCAGTTTCCAGAACTGAGTATAGCACAGGGCTTTAGTTGTGATCTAAATTTCCACTGGGGCGGGGCGCCTGGGTGGCTCAGTTGGTTGAGCATCTGCCTTCGGCTCAGGTCATGATCTTGGAGTCCTGGGATCGAGTCCTGCGTCAGACTCCCTGCTCGGTGGGGAGTCTGCTTCTCCCTCTGCCTGCTGCTCCCCCTGCTTGTGCTCTCTCTCACTCTCGCTCTATCTCAAATAAATAAATAAAATCTTTAAAAAAAAATTTCCACTGGGGCAATGAATATTTATTGAGGCCCCTACTCTGCCAGGTGCCCTGAGCTGGGCACAAATCATAGATAGTACTTACCATTGAGCATCTACTGTAGCGCACACACTTGCATTTGTTGTTTTTAATAATCATAACAACACTACAAGGTAACTATTGTTATCTCATTTTTACAAGTGATAAAGCTAAAGTTTTTTTGGGGGGGCGGGGATCAAGTTTCTGCAGCTAATAAGTGCTAGAGCTGAGATTTAAGCTTTGAATCCCCAACCTCCCTCCCATCTCTGTGAGACCCATCAGACCTCAAAGGGGCTTTGTTTCCTCTCAAGGAACATCTTGTCTAGTAAAGGAGATAAACACAGGGTGACCACAACCTACAGGAGAACACACACTGCAAAAGGGAAAGGGAGGTACATGAAGCCAGCCTGTGGGAAATGAGCCACATTGCCCAGCAACTTGGTCTTGTGAATGTGTACTGAAATCCCTTATTCTTCCCAAAGTCCTTCTAGAATGATCTGGGAAGGCAACAACCTTCCCTCTCCCTGTCCTCATTCTTCAGCCAGGTTTTTCTCTGACTCTATGTCTAAGAAGGAGGCATTGCTAACAAGTGGTCAGTGCCCTCTTTAGGAGTACAATGCTCCAATGATCACCTCAGAACCAGAATCTGTTAGCACCTTCAGAGCAAACATCTGAGTCCATGTGGAAGAAGGACCTGCAAGGATGGGCCCTTTAAGGAGACTCTGAATGTGAATGTGGTGGCTGGGTCTCTAGTGCTGTCTTGGGCCATAAGGATAAGAACCACATCCTAGGTGTTATGGGTTGAATTCTGTCCACCCTCTGCCCCCAGAATTTATATGTTGAAGTCCTAACCTCCAGTATCTTAGAATGTGACCTTATTTGGAATGTGATCTTATAGGCTCATTGCAGAAGTAAATGGGTTAAGATGAGGACATACTGAAGTAGTGGAAGCCCCTAATCTGACGGGTGTCCTTATAAAAAAGGGAAATTTGGACCCAGAGACACACATAGGGAGAACACTATATGAACATCAAGGTGAAGGCAGAGATGCTTCTACAAAACGAGAAATGCCAAAGATTTCTCGAAACCTACCAGAAGGTGTGGGAGAGGCCTGGGACAGATTTATCCTTACAGTCCTCAGAAGAAACAAATCCTGTCAACTCCTTCATCTTGGGTGTCTGGCCACCAGAACTGTGAGATACTAAATTTCTGTTGTTTAAGCCACTCAGTTGTAGTACTTTGTTATGGCAACCTTAGCAAATGAATATACTAGAGATGGCAAAGAAATGAGGTGGCAGGAATCTGCCACCCACCCCCAGGGCTTTAAGGAGCACAACTTCCCCATCAGCCTTGGTGCAGATATAGATAAACATATGCCTTGTTTTAGGCACTCATACTGTCCCTCTGTCATCTGCATTCAAACAAGTCCTAATGGACACTCGGGATAAAGTCCAAACTCCTTATCATGGCGTACTCTGCCCATCAAGATTTGGCCCCTGCCTTTTTTTCTGCCTTGCCCCTCCTGACCCCACATAATTCAGTCATATAGCTCTACTCCCAGAGCCCTCTCTTAACCTCTTTCCTCTGCGCATGCTTCTCCTTCTCCTGATAATATCTTTCTTACCCCTTTCTCTCTGCCTGTGTTCTTTCTTATCCTTCTTGGTTTGGCCATCTCTTAACTTCAGTTTTACATCCTCCAGAATTCCTTCCTGGACCTCACTAGGATCAGTTTCTGATCTCATGCTCTCCCTGCTTCCTGCTATCACTATGTGTATCCATTATGTTGTAGATTGTGAACTACTTTCGGAGTTCAGTGCCTGGCCCATCAAAAATACTCATTAAATCTTTGCTCGATGGTGAAGAATCACTAGGAGTTTTCCTCATCCTATCTATGGGATGATGTGTTCCAAATCTCTAAAAGACAAATTTATGTAGTTTTTTTTTTTTTGAAGCATAGCCCAACAATAAACTCAAGATGGCTATAAAACAAAGCATCTGCTTTTGGCCTTTTCTTTTTATTCATGAGGAGTTTTAAAAATCTTTTTTATTATTTAAGTATAGTTGACATTCAATGTTATATTCGTTTTGGGTGCACAATATAGTGATTCAACAATTCTATACATTACACAGGGCTCATCGTGATAAGTGTACTTACCATCTGTCACCACACAATGTTATTAACATTATTACAATATTAGTGACTATATTCCCTATGCTGTACTTTCCATCTCTGTGACTTACTTATTTTATAACTGGTATTGGCTTTTAGACAACACTAAAGCAGTGCGGTCTATAGAACCTCCTGTGAATTTGAAAATATTCTGTGTATCTGTGTCCAAAATGGTAGCCACTAGCCACATGGTTATTTAAATTCAAATTTCCTTCTATTCAAAATGCAGTTCCTCAGTATGGTAGCTTGAATAATGGCCTCCAAGTATATCCACATCCTAATCTCCAGAACCTGTGAATTTTAACCTATATTGCAGATGTGATTAAACAAAAGATCTTGAGATGAGAAATTACCCGGGACTACCTGAGCGGACTGTAAATGTAATTACAGGTGTCCTTACAAGAAGGAAACCGAGAGCGACTGGACGGCAGAACAGAAGAAAGCAGCGCTACAGCTAAGGATATGCTGCTGGCTTTGAAGACGGAGGAGGGAGGCATGGAATGAAGCTCTGGAAGCGGGAAAAGGCAAAGAAATGGGCTGTTCCTGGGGCATCTGGGTGGCTCAGTTGGTTAAGCATCTGCCTTCAGCTCGGGCCGCGATCACCTTGGGCTCAAGCCCCACGTTGGGCTCCCTGCTTGGCAGGAAGACTGCCTCTTTTGCTCCCCCCCACTTGTGTGCTCTCTCTCTTTCCCCTCTCAGTCAAGTAAATAAATAAAATCTTAAATAAAAAAGAAAAGAAAGAAATAGGTTATTCCCTTGAGCCTACAAAAGAAGTGTGGGCCCGCAGACACCTTCATGTCATCCCAGTGAAACTGATTTCAAACGGTAAGACAGTAAACATGTGTTGTTTTAAGCCACCAAGTTTGTGGTCATTTGTGACAGTGGTCCTAGGAACTTCATACACACAGTGGGCTGGCCGTATTCCAGGATCACACTTCTAGACACGCAGTTCTAGAATCCTCTGCTTGGGGAGCAAGTATATGTGACAGATCTCCTAGCCTCTACATCTTTCAAAATTGAGAAAAATTCTAAATATGAGCAATTTGCTACTTGTATCCAACATGAATTTATGATACAATTCCTTTGCATAGGAAAACCAAGCCGAGAAAGCTTACCTATGTTCTGCTAAAGCAGATAATCACAACGACTGTAACTCAAAGCCTTTGTCTGATATTGTGATCCCTTTCTTGCAGCTGAGACAGTTTTGAAATGGCCTCATTTACGTCATGAAAATTGATACCAAACAGAGATGCTTCCATTCAATTTATCTTCCTCTTCGGAACACCAAAAGCATTAGCAAGTCAGATACAAATTAGACCTCTCTTGGTAAGTGTCACTTGATGACAATGGTGATTTTGGTGTCTCAGTTTTGTCGGGTGTGTCCATGTGCGTTCCAGGCAGGAGCACATCAAAGGTGCGAGGGTGAAGGAGGCACATGTCTGATCCTTGCTCCCAAAGGCCCCACACCAGAGGCTTCCCAGCCCGGCGCTGCTGATGGCTGCTTCCTGTCTCTACCTGTCTGCATACGCAGGAAGCTTTTATGACAGCCAGTCGTGAGGAAAGGAAAAGAGCAACCTTCTTTGAAAATGGCGTGGGAAAAAAACCACTACCAGACAAATTCTATTAAGGCAATTACGAAACCACCCTGTCCCATATTCCTTCACAGTAACTCTCTACACCTAGTTGGAAAAAGCGGTTCACAGCCCACCCCTGGCAACTGTTTTTGTTTGAATTTTTTTATTGTTGCCGAATATACATAACACACGATTTGACCATTTTAACTGTTTTCAGCATCAGGAGCATTCACCATGTTGTACAAGCATCACCACCAACCGTTTCCAGAAATCTGTCCTCTTCCCAAACTGAAACTCTGTACCCATGAAATAGTAACTCCCCATTCCCTTTCCTCCTAGCCCCTGGTAACCTCTGCTCTACTTTCTGTCTCTATGAATTAGACTCTTCTAGGAACTTCATACAACTGGAATCATGCGGTGTTTGTCCTTTTGTGTCTGACTTATTTCACTCAGCGTGATGTCTTCCAGGTCCATGCGTGCTGTAGTATCTACCAGACTTTCGTTCCTTTTGCAGGCTGAATAACAGTCCATTGTGTGTATACAGCACATTTTCTTTATCCATTCACATCCATCAGTGGGCACTGGGTTGTTTCCATCTTTTCACTACTGTGAATAATACTGCTATGAAAGTTGGTGTGCACACTGGTATATATATATATATTTTTTTTTTCCCCAGAGTCAGTGAAGCTTGTTTTATTTATTTATTTGTTTGTTTGTTTATTTATTTTAAAGGTTTTATGTATTTGTCAGAGAGAGAGAGCACAAGCAGGGGGAGCGGCAGGCAGAGGGAGAGGGAGAAGCAGGCTCCCCGCCGAGCAGGGAGCCCGATGTGGGGCTCCATCCCAGGACCCTGGGATCATGACCCAAGCCGAAGGTAGATGCTTAACCAACTGAGCCACCCAGGCATCCCCACACTGGTATATTTTATAGTAACCTACACGAACCTAATAACCAGAATTTGCACACTGGGAGAAATAGTTTTAAAGTCTCCCCCAAATTAGTGTTTATAAAACTTGCTCATACATTTGAATCACCTGGGGTTCTTTTAAAAATGCCCAATGCCCATACTGCACCCCAGACTAATTGTATCAGATTACCTGGGAATGGGACCTGGGAATCAGTATCTTTTGTAAATCTTACCAGTTGATTCCAATGTGCTTCCAAGCTTGAGAACTAGTGCCCTGAACAGTTTACTAGTAAACATGGTTTCATCTAAAGCTCATTTCCTTTCCCTACAATCTCTAAATCACACTTGGTGTTCTCTGCCTTCAAATCCAACTTAGCTGGATTAGAGTCATTTTTATATTTTCGTGATCTGTTAAACCGAAGCATTGTACTTTATAATTTAAGTTTGAATGGGAGGGAAATCTCAGATCTGCAAAACAGGTGGTGATGCTTGTACAACATGGTGAATGATCCTTTTTAAAAGGATCATTGCTTTTTCAAAGCATTTAAATGAAATTCACATCCCCTTGTCAGGCTTACAGGGCACATGATCATTCACCTCCCACCCAGCTTCAGAACCGGAACTGCCCCATCCAAACCTTTGTACCAGCTGCTTCCTCTGCCCAGAACCCTCTTCTTGGCCCCCATCTCCACAAGGCTGGGTCCTACTTGTCCTTTAGGCCTCAGCTTAAGTGTTTCTTCCTCCAAGAAATCTTATCTGGGACCTCAGTTTAAAGTGATAATAAAAACTAACATTTATAAATTGTTTTTTTTTATATGACAGGCATTTTCTGACACTTTACGTGCAAAACTCATACCATCTCACAAAAAACCAGTGAGAGAGATTTTATTATTATTATTCCCATCTTACAGTAAGGAAACTAAATCCCAGCAAAGGTTTGCAAAGATGCCGATATAACTGCAAGACGGTAGCTCGTCAGAGACTTCACTTAATTGCCCTGCTGCCTATAAGGTAGCCTGGCAGCTACTCACGATCACATCACTCTCTTTTTAGTTTTACTTTTTCAAAGTGATTTTTTTGTTTGTTTTTCTTCTCTTGATAGAATGTAAGCCTTATGTCTGTCTTATTCACTGTCGTGTGTCCAGGACTAAGGACAATCACTAGCACGTGGTAAGTACTCAACAAATGTTTGCTGAATGAATAGATGAGTAAATAAGCAAACAACTAAGAAATTATTTCACTTGAAGAAAACAAACGGGGTTACAAAAGGACAAAAGGATCATTTTTATTTTTTATTTTTATTTTTTTTTAAACAGAGTGCCTGGGCACATGAGTTGGGGGGAGGGGCAGAGGGAGAAGGAGGGGGAGAATCTCAAGCAGAATACCCAGTGAGTGCGGAGCCTGACATGGCTCACTGGGGACTCTATCTCACGACCCTGAGATCATGACCTGAGCCCAAATCAAGAGTCAGATGCTTAACCAACTGAGCCACCCAGGCACCCCAAAAGGATCATTTTAAAATTCTCATTCAAACGTTCCTACTCTTTCTTTAATGCTGTGCTCTTTAGAATGGCAATAGCACGCACCATCCTTCATTCATCCTGGAGGGAAAGGGAAGAACTGGGTAGCAGAAGGCCATGAAGTGAGAGACAGTAGTCTTTCTTTAGCTGGGGAGCTCAGATAAGGGAAGTCTCTCAAAGGTACTATGTAAACTGAGACCTCAGTGACAAGAACTCAAGCTACGTGAAGATGAGGACAGGGTGAGTGTGTGGGCAGCCCTCTGCTGCCTGCTAGAGCAAAGATCGCAAGATAAGAACAAACTTGGAGGATTCATGCATCTGATCACACAGGGCTTATAGGCCACTTACGGAGTTTGGATTTTATTCTAATTATGAAAGGAAGCCCTTGGAGACTTGCAGCAGGGGAATTATGTGATATTGTTTATTTATTTTTTGAGTCTCCTTTGCCTAAAGCACAAAGAATGAATTTTGGGAAGGGGGGACAAGATTAGACCCTGAGAGTGAGGAGGGTTGCAGCAATCCAGGGTAGAGGACTCCGTGGCTGGAACTGGAGTGATGCTGACCGATATTGGGATTATATGGTGGCAGTTGAAAGAATTTGCTGACAGGCTGGTGGATGGCATGTGTCGGATAGAGGGGAAGGGAGAGAAAGCAACACAGGCATACCTCCTCCTACTGTGCTGCATGGTTTACCGTGGCTTTTACCAATCGAATGCTTGTGGCAGCCCTCTGTGGAGCATGTCTGTCAGCGCCATCTTTCCCCAACAGCATTTGCTCACCTCATGTCTTTGTGTCACATTTTGGTAATTCTCTCAATATTTCAACATTTTCATTATTATTATATTTGTTACGGTGATCTGTGATCAGTGATTATGACTCACTGAAAGCTCACCTGATCTTAGCCAAAAGGCCGAGAAGCGATGACTCACTGAAGAAGGCTCAGATGATGGTTACCATTTTTTGGCAAAAAAGTATTTTTTAAATGAAGGCATGTACACTTTTTTAGACATAATGCTTATCACACAATTAATTAATAGACCACAGCAGAGTATAAACATAACTTTTATTTGCACTGGGAAGCCAAAAAATTTATTTGATTTGTTTTATTACAATATTCACTTTATTGCGGTGGTCTGGAACCGAGCTCACAATATCTCCACAGTGTGCCTGGTAGTGGAAGACCATCTGACTTCTGGCTTGAGCACCTGGGTGGATGGTGTCATTATGCATGGTGAGGAAGAAAACTGGAAAAGGAATAATGTTTGGGGAAGGAATTGGGAGTTAAGTCTTGGCCATATAGAGATGCCTATGAAACATCCAGCAAGAGATGACAAATAAGTATGAATACATGAGTTTAGAGTTAAGTGGAGAAATCAGGGTATGAGATCCAGATTTGGGAATCACTGGCACACAGACACTATTTAAAGCCACAGTGCCAGGATGAGGACACTGGTGGAGGTTATTATGTAGATAGAGAGGAACAGAGGGCCTAGAACCATACCCAGACTACTCCAACACTTAGAGATGGAGCAGAGCAGGATTTGGCCAAGGGGTACCTAATGGGGCAGGAGAAAAACCAGGAGAGTATATGTATTGATTAGGGTTCTACAGAGAAACGAACCAATAGGAGACACACACACACAGACACACACAGATTTATTATAGGAATTGGCTCACATGATTACAGAGCCCAGCAAGTCCCAATATCTCCCAATATCTGCAGAGTGAGTTGGCAAATTGGACATCAAGGATAGCTGATGGTTTAGCTTCAGTCCAAGTCAAAGGCTTGAGAAAAACCAGGTGAGCTGATCATGGAGTTCCCATCTGAGGGCCAGCAGGCTTGAGACCCAGGAAGATCTGGTATTTCAGCTCAAGTCTGAAGGCAAGAAAAAAGCTGATGTCCCAATTTGAGGGCAGTTAGGCAGGAGAAATTCTTGCTCATGGAAGAGTCGGGCCTTTTGTTCTGTTCAGGCCTTCAACTGATTGGATAAGGCCCACTGATATTAGGGAGAAAAATCTACTTTACACAGTCCACTGGTTTAAATGTTAATCTCCAAAACATGCTCACAGAAACACCCAGGATAATGTTTGACCAAATATCTGGTTACCCCATGGCCCAGTCAAGTTGACACATAAAATTAACCATTATAGTGTGATTCAGGGAGTGTTTGAAAAGAGGAAGTGGCCAACTGTTAAGAATGGCACTTGGAGATCTGTTAAGAACTTAGTAGGACCACTGACTTGGCAAGATGGAGGACATCAGTGTCCTTGATGAGAACAACCTCATTGGTGGACAGAAATGTCAATGGAGAGGGTTGAGGGGAGAAAGTGAGGTTCAGACAGTAACAGGTTCAAGGGCGCTTCATCAAGAAACAGAGGGGAGGCAAAGTATAGGTAAACATAGCGGTAGGTTGGCGAGATGATACCTTTGGTCTAATTTCTTCTACTTCTTCATGATGTATGAGGCAAAGTCATCAAAAGGGAATGTGTATTTGTTTGGGAAGAGAGTGTAAGATTATTCTGAGGAAAGAGGAGAAGAGAAAGTATGATATAGGTGTCCAGGAAAGCAGGAACTATAGAATTGCTAGGCAATGTTAAATGTCAGTTTTGGATTTGTGATTGTGAACTTAGTTGAGACCTGGCAACTCATTTAGGCATTAGATTCTAGCAACGCCTCTGGTGCAGGTGTAAGCCAGGAGTAGATGGATGGTTTGGGGTGGCAGGGGGTGGGGTGGGGTAGGGAGGTGGTGAGGGGAGTGGTGAGGTGAGGGGGGTGGTGGTGGTGACGGGGAGTCAGCCAGAGTTGGCACTTGGCCAGGTGAGTGTAATGGAGGGAAAGAAGGTAAGAGAAAAGAATGTTAGAAATATTGAATTTTATCATAAGCTAAGATTTGTTGATTGAGAAAATCACCCATACTTTCCTTAACAATTATTTTTATTATATGTGTTTACCCACAGTTGTTATTACTATATCCCATAATTCTTTTCTTAATGTTGAATGGGCATCCTCTTAACCTTTGATTTTTCCCAGATCTCAGGTTTGAAAGTCACATTCTACAAAATTGTTGCAAGGTAATAATGCAACTGTTCCCCCTGAAATAATCCTTTGCAGGAGTACTGACTTCTGGTTAAGATTGCTACATTTAAATACTCTATCTTCTATAAAGCCGCAATGTAATGATCAGAATAAAAAGTATCTGTTTCCCAGTAGTCCCTCTATGTAACATTAGAATTGAGAGAGGAACTGAATTTATTTCCTTTTAAGTAATTTAAGTGGTTTTCTTGATCACTTCCATTTTGTACTTAGATTATCTAGATTCCAATGATGGATCAACTTTTAAAGAGGTATCTATATATGTATACATTTATGATATATATATATATAATTTATTTTATCATACATATATGATAAAATAGTTCATTGTTTCAGAAAAAAATAGAGAGATTGATGTGAAAAGTTGGGGTTTAGGAACGAATGGTCAGGGAAGAATTCTTGAGATGTCTTTGGTGCAAAAAGGTGGTTTTATTACACCACAGGGTCAGGATCCCTGGACAGAAAGAGCTGCACGGGGTTGTGAGGAGTGGCTGATTATACACTTTCAAGTTGGGAGGGGGTTAGGGATTGTGTAGGTCTCTAAGGAATTTGGGAAGCAAGGTTTTCAGGACCTTGAGAGGCTAGCTGTTGTTAGGAAAAGATCATTTATTACTGTCTAGTAAAACCTTACTCATGAGACTCTTCAGATGTATATCAGTGGGCCATATGCTTGGAGAATGATTGTTAAAATATATCTTGGGGGATAGAGATAAATAAATTTCCAAAGGGACTTTTACAGGAACCTGGAGGTCAGGCTAATGTCAAGCTAAGGTTGCCTTTTACCTCTAGAAAAGTATTAACATTGAGCAGCTAAGTTCCCTGGAGATGGTCACTCTGCCTGTCCCAAGTACTTATCAATGGGCTGTAAATGATGAGGAAGTTTAATTTTTTTCTATATTTCTTTTGCCTTTGTTCTCCACATCATAAATGAGTTGGGGAAATCAGTATGAACTCATTTATTTTACTATGTCTAGACATAGAAATATAGGTACCAGTAGATACATGGATTCATGTACACAGATTTCCTAGCTTTGCCCACCAAGGGTGGACACCCTAGTAGCAGTGGCAATGAGCACATTTTGTGCCCTGATTTTGGTCTCTAAATAACATTATCAGTAAATGGAACCATGGTTCCTTAGAAAATGACTGGTTCTAAGGCTGTGCAGGAAAAATAGAAGAGGAGGCTGGAGCATCTTGATGTTCCAGAAAGGAAGTCTTTTTTTTTTTTTTTTTTTGAAGATTTTATTTATTTATTTGAGAGAGAGAATGAGATAGAGAGAGCATGAGAGGGGGGAGGGTCAGAGATAGAAGCAGACTCCCTGCTGATCAGGGAGCCCGACATGGGACTCGATCCCGGGACTCCAGGATCATGACCTGAGCCGAAGGCAGTCGCTTAACCAACTGAGCCACCCAGGCACCCCAGAAAGGAAGTCTTAAACAGACAACAAAGGATGGGTGTATGTCAAAAGGATGTAGGAGCCAACTTGAAAGAGCTCTCAGGGGCCAAAGCTGGGACAATTTGAGCACGAGTAGAAATGATGGTATTGCATTACAGCCAAAGAATAATGTGGATATCCATGATTCCATACTGATAAAAATGATTGAAATAAATCTTCCATTCAGTAGAATTTTTAAAGTAATAAACATAGAAGTAGAAAATCACCATTTAAAGACCATGGTAATAATTGCAACAGGCAAGATCTACTGTTGAATGCTACAATTTTGTGAGTTAAAATGAGAAACAGGACATTTGCATAATACTTCAATTTTGATGTTTTTCATTCATTATACCAAAACTTCTAAAATGGTATCAATTTGCAAACAAAACACTTAAGAACAATGTCTTTTGGAGAGCCATCTTAATTCTATTTGTAGGTTAAGATGTTCAAATCACTCACTATTGTTAACAATCATTCAAAGGATTACTCTTAATTCTAAAAGAATTGATGACAATGGCCCTTGATTTGGGGCATCTTTCACTTTCAGTAAATGTTGATAAATAATTCAGTGAATTGCTAAAACATCCAGTGAGCCTTTTGAGCTGGCTAATAAATAATAAACTCCTTTCCCAACCAATGTATTGTGTTCTGTTGAATAATGACAAAGATATTTTTCCTCTAAGTTTCAAATATAAAAAATGTCTTTGTGTCCATCATTAGTAACTTGAAACTATTTTCTAGGACTTTCCATCCCCTACAAACTTTACATATGGAAGCAGAAAAGCTTCTTATCCTTTAACCCAATATTGTAGGGCTTAACATATCTCAAAACCACTCATGCTATTTGGTAAGACTTCATCCTCCCAATAGACATCTCCTAACCTTCCAACGACTGCACTCTCATTTCACTTTTCCTCATAACTTTGTTCATACTTGACATTGTGAAATTAATGGGCTCAATAAATACATTTGCATGTATGTGTGAGGTGTCTGATGCACCTGAATACTTGAAGGGAAACAAAGCAAGCCAGGACAAGAACTCCCAAATCCTTTTTTTTTTTTTTTAAGATTTTAAAAATTCATTTATTTGACAGAGAGAGAGAGCATGCGAGCACAAGCAAGGGGGACCGGCAGGCAGAGGAAGAGGGAGAAGCAGACTCCCTCCTGAGCAGAGAGCCCATTGTGGGGCTCGATCCCAGGACCCTGGGATCATGACCTGAGCCAAAGGCAGATGCTTAACCGACTGAGCCACTCAGGCACCCCAAGAACTCCCAAATCTAATAATCAACTTTATTCAAAAGTTTTCAAATTTACACCTGACAAGAGTCAATGCAAAAGTTCAAATCTGCCAGAGATTCACATTGGCTATAGGTGAACCCCATCTTACATGGAGCTAAGCAATGCCCATGGTCAACCATGAGGGCTTGGCCTGCATTCTTTCATCTTTACCGCAATCCTCTTCATTGTGATTCAACAAATACATCTGTCTTTGTGAAGCTTACATTCTAGCAGGGAACGGACAACAGGCACTCAAGAGATAATCTAGTTTGTCTTCAGCAGTCACCATGAGCACTGAATCCAAGGGCAGTGGCCATCAACCTTCTCCCAAAATGAAATTAATAAGACTAATTTTTATGGCCAAAAAAGAGGAGTAAGCAGTATTGGCCCTACCCACCCTTTACTGTTTATCTCCATTTTATAGAAGAAAATTGAGGTTATCGTGAATCTAGATTTCTTTTCCTAACATTTTCCCTCAATGGCTTTACACTTCTGCCACTCTGATTTAGCACCCTGCATCCGTCATCTACCACAGGATCCACATACCACACTCGATACTGAAAGCTGCGTGCTTACTTTAATGGCTTCTCCAGGTTCAATGTCAAGAGTTCAGCTGCATTTTGTTTAACATACACAGGAAAGCAACTGATGTAGGACTTCTGCCCAGGAGGTTTTATTATGCTCTGTGCCACTGGAGTAGTCTGTTTCTTCAATCTTTTGACAAAGTTACTATGAGCAATAATCCCACTCTAAGGAGGTACCCAGAATTACTGGATTATTTTTGCATAACTTGAAAGTACTATTTTCTCTATGTAAGTTGTCGGTTTGCTAAAATGTTCACCAGTTTGTTTATATTCAACTTTTTAAAAAGGGGGTGGGACTCTCACTGCCCATGCCCCTTAACATAATCACTTCCAGTAGCTTCTGGCTTATCTACCCTTCTAGACACCAATTCAATAAGGACCCTTTCTCCGGGTTTGGGAATGTCGCATCTAGAAGAAACAATTCTAAACATTTCCAAAGTGACAGAACAAGGATTCGCTGCCGCGGTGTAGGCCTCGGAAACCCGCCAATCGAGAGTTAGCAGTTTACTCTCTGCACTCCAGAATCACCATCTGGATTTATCTGCTGCTTAACAAGGAAGAACATGTACAATCATGGGCAAACATGATTGGTCTATTTGCAAAACCGAGTAACTACACATATGTAGACATACACCCATTATTTCCTCTGCTTTATGGAAGGGAGCACACCACACAGCCCGTTCTGCGTCTTGTTCTTGTTTTTAGTAATGATATAATCTTTAGCAAGTTGTCTACCCTTTGAGTTTATTCAACTGCCAAATGGGGAGGATTTAATAAACGGAAGGACCTCACTATGGGCCGGGACAGATGACGTGTTCAATACAATAAATGTTACCTTGTCCCTACAATCCTCCTGGCTGCAGGCCACGGGAGATCAGATGGCTACACCTCACACCAGACAAACTTCCCCTTCAGACTGGAGATTAAATGCACACGGATCAGGAGAGCACACCAAACCCTCTCAGCTTCAGTGGTTTATAGCTTTCGCCTGAAGGGAAGTAAAGAGAGTCTTCTTATAATAACTCAACTTCAGTTATTAAACATACAGGATCTCAGGTTCAAGTGGCTGGGGGCCTGTGAATGAACAGATTAATAGGAGGAAAGTTTATTATATATGTATGTGGGAGTAGGCTATAAAGGGCGGCTGTCGGAACAGCCAGGGATGAGGTTTTATCTACCAGCTTAATGGGATAGGGAATGGGGTATTAAGGCTTCAGTGGGAAAGTATGGAAGGAGCAGATAGGACTTAACACAGTTCTTCGGGATGTCCTGATACCAAATCAGGCTCCTCCCTTCCAAAAGACTCCCTAGGAGAGGGGTTTATGACAGCTGAATTCTCAGAAAGGCCTGCTTTAGTCATCAAAGAGAAGTTTAAAGTAGGCCTCTTTCCGCAGCTGCTGTTTGTTCAGATGTTCTCAGTTTAAAGCGGTCTTTATGCCCTCCTGGTGGGGCTAGCCCCCTGAGTTCCTTGTCTGAAACCTGACATGAAGTTTCACGAGCTAGCAGCCCAGTGTACTGCTGTGAAGAGGAGATTCGGGCTGGAACTCGGGAGGTAAGAGATCTGTGAACGGAAACACAGATCAGGACAAAGACGAATAAGCAGGGAAGAACAAATCCAAACACATGGCCCCATGGGCCACTGAACCGGTCTCTCACGCCTGAGAATAGGTCAGTCCAATTAAACCATAATTCACTTGTTCGATGTAGATTGTTGACGTGTCCCTTCACACGGTTCAGATGAAACAGGACTTCTTCTGAGTTGTATAGAGGCAGCATTGTTTGCCCATGATTGTACATGTTCTTCCTTGTTGAGCAGCAGATAAATCCAGATGGTGATTCTGGAGTGCAGAGAGTAAACTGCTAACTCTCGATTGGCGGGTTTCCGAGGTCTACACCGCGGCAGCGAATCCTTGTTCTGTCACTTTGGAAATGTTTAGAATTGTTTCTTCTAGATGCGACATTCCCAAACCCGGAGAAAGGGTCCTTATTGAATTGGTGTTGTGATAAATGGGTGGACTGTCCATGATGTCTGGTTGGGTGCATCTATGTGGTGCTACTTTGTTTATTAAGGAGCCTGCGTTTGTGATTTGGTTAGCATTTAAAGTGGGACACCTGGTGAGGGCAGCTGCCAGGTAGCCACGTGCACATCACCCTGACCATTTAGGTGGGAATGCCTTATATACCTTATTACCACCTAAGATAAAAACACCAGAGTTGTCGTCCATGGACAAGGTCAGAGTGGAACGTGTGACCCACCAGGCTGGCATCTGGTGTCCGTCATGACTTCTGTATTTGGTTATGTTGGCATCCACACATCTCCACTTACCATGTGCCTCTGTCAGCCTGTAAGAGCAAAACAGGTTGCAAAATAATCTGGTATAGAAGACCTTTGGTTTGATTTTGGCAGCTGAAGAGATGGGTGTCATTACCTAACCAGGTCATTCCAGAATTTTGGGCCACCCATATGTAGGCTTGGGTATTGGGCAGACCAACCAGGGGAAAAGCCGAGCTATTCCCGGTCCTACTTGTGTGGCCTGCAAACCAGGAATAATGTCCAGTGACTAGGCAAACATCTGCATCATAATAATCAGTCTTGGACCCATTTACAACATCTATAGAAGGTTTGAAGGTGCCCCATCTGTGGAATCAAACCATAGTGTTTGATTACAGTATTGTTTTGGTACGTTACCTAGAAGGGTCCAGTGCCATTTTTATTTTGACTGTGAAGAGGAAAATTTCCCTCCAAAAGCTTCACCGGAGTAAATGACAGACCTTGAGCTTCTGTAGAAGTTTCCTAATGCCAAGTAGAGTGATTTTGTCCTCTTGTTTGTGGATACCGATCCCTTTTCTACATCCACTGTACAGAATGGGTCCACCAGGTATTTCCATGGGCAGGAACAAAAACTAGTTAGGTTCCTGCGCATTATATAGATGTTGATATAACCAGCAATCAGATAAATAGCTAAGGTGTCAGGGTTTGGAAGAGTGGTGGGCGTGGGTAATGGGGTTGTGGTAGAATTGTTGAAAAAGCACCAAGGGTTAGTTGAAGCAAGACACTGTTTGAAAGGGAGCCCACAGTGGAGGAACACAGGGAGGATAGTTCAGGACAAGCAACCTCCAGCCAATCTTTCTGTAAATAAAAGAGGAAGGGTCTTTTAAAAAAGATCTCTAGGTCAGAGAATTTTCCAGGTCAAGGAGAAAGGCTTCAATGGAAAATAAATGAAGACAACCTTCTTGATTCAAGATTTTGGACAAAGCTGCCTACTTCATGGTGCCATCTGCTTCTGGAGCCTGAGTAGGCTCTGGAAATCCTCAATTTGAGGTCACTCATAGGGACATAATTGTTATAGGGGTGATGATCTGGATCTAGCATGGGTGTGTCTTATGTGAATCCTGGAAGATTTTTATTCTGATGACAGTGTAGATGGTTAACAGTATTTCCTAAAGCCTTTCCCAGTGAGCTGATAATGCATATTTTCTTCTAAAAACTTTGATGTATACTCCATCTCCTGGTAGAAAGGTATGGCAAGGCTTGTTAGTAAGTGAAGACCATGTTTTTTTCACCTGTTGATCATATGCTCCAACAGTTCTTACATATAACTAGTCAACATACTGAATTGTTCACTCAAGGCCCCATATGCTCACCCAATCCAGGAATGGAAGGTTTAGAGATGTCAGTAGGCATGGGGTGACCAAAAACTATTTCAAAATGGGTCAGTTTCGAGTATTCTGGATCGGTTGTTTCTACCCAGTGAAGTCTGGCTCCAGAGGCTTTGTGACCTTTGTCAGCCTTCAGATGTTCTCAATTCATAGTCTTCATGTCTTTCTAGTAGGTTGTTCCTGCCTTCAGTGACAAATGCCAACACTTTCACTGAATGTACCATCAATGCTAAGGTTAAGTTTGATTTCATCACTCGTGCTCTGAGCCGTGTTAAAATACCAGGAGGGTGCTTGAACCGAAAGAAAACTTTCCTCTGGTTCAGCTGTGACTCCAGACAGGATCCAAAGAGGAGTTTTACAATCTCCTCCCTGGGTTTTATGGAGACTTATTTTACCCTTCTGTGTTAGCCTCTTAAGGCACCATGTCCACCTCAAGAGGGCACAGGAAAGGGCCTTTTGGGATTTTTACAGGGTTCTCTCTAGGATCCCTGCACGCCTCCCTCGTCAATATCCCCCGGATCTCAGCGCTTTCCGGAAAACCCACCGGAAGCAGCCGTTGTGCGGGGGGAGCCCGGGAACGTGCATTCCCTCTATCCGAAAGGCCCGCCAATTTGGGGCCCTTAGAACCGAACACGTGGGAACCCCGGTCTCTACCCGCCACGTGCTCCGGGCCTAAGTCCCCGTATTTCACCCCAGGACGGGGACCTACCTGCGCGTAGAGCTCAGGCCGCTGCAGCCCCGCACACGTCGGCGACAGACTCCTGGGTCCCCGGGTCGGCTCCCGCAGCCGCAGGCGGGCCGGCCCCGAACCCGCTACAAAGTAGCCGCGGCGGCGCCCTGCGGGAGCAAAGCGCGAGGTTGTCAGGGCGCCCGGGCCTGGGCGCGGGGAGGCCTCCGGGCGGCCCCGCGCGGCGTCTGTGCCTCGCGCGGCCCCGGGACGAGCTGGGCCGCCCGCCCTCCCGGGCCTCCGAGGACTGCTCTACCCCTCCGTTCTGGCCGCCGGGAGCAGCGGAGCTCCGGGCAGGCAAAGCTCGAGGGGACGCGGGGCGAGCGCAGCCCCAGCCGGGCCCGCAGGCCGGGCGCCCTCCCTGCCACAAGGGACCTGAGAGCCAAGCCACACTCACCGCCCAAATCGGCGAGACAGAGAGGTTCACGACCCCAGAGACCCCGCCAGCTGCGCTGGGCTGCAAACTGGGTTGGGAGGGTGGCCAATCCCCCGGAGGGAGGGCGGGGCGGGAGGAGGGGGCGGGGCGAGCAGCCAACTCTTGGGAAGGCAGGGGCGGGACGGCGGGGAGAACAGCCAATCGTCGGGAAGGGGGGTGGGAGGGGGCGGGGCCGGCCGTTGGCCCCCAAGGTCTCAGCTCCAAGGACTTTTGGCTCTTGCTCTGGCGGGAAGACTAGTCCAGTTGAGCAGGGCATCATTTTTGGAGCCTGAGGGACCAGGCGGGATAATGGCGTCCCTCAGGGGACCCTCTTGGATCTGCAGGCCCACGTTCCTTCCTCGGGGACTCTCCTGGCGAGGCTTTAGCTGTTACCTCTCCCCAGCTCAGCACCTGGGCCACAGCTCTGGGTCATACAGCCTCCTAAAATCCCGAGCTGTTCTTTGCCATGCCACATTTTTATTCACATTGAGTAACTTTCTAATCCTCAAATGGTTGAAACAAAGGCCTTAGTCTGGCATTCTAGTGGAGAAGAAAAATCAAGACGTAAGTCACCAATATGTCTTATGCTAAGGAGAAAAACATAAGTGTTTATTACAACTTGAAAAACTGAAGATAGCAAATAGTCATTCCTGTGAATAGTCATCCCCTCTGCCTCTAAGAAGCAAAGAAACAAAACTCAACATAACTGTTAGTAGTGGGCTTTTTTTGAAATATATTTCACTGCAGAAATGACTGAATATGATAAAAGGCTCTTTAAGGAGTGATGCTTGGTTGGCACCCTGCACATGGGTAGGGTCCTATTTTGGTCCATATTTGATAATGCAGAGGAGGCCAAGATGGACAAAGGCCATTGCCCTGGGGCGCACAGTTCTGGGGGAAGTCACTAGTGGGAGGAAACTTACGAAGAAAATTAAGTGTGGTGGGGATGGGATAGGGGTCTTCAAACCCTTCAGCTTCCCAGTCCTTCTTCCCAGCCCTAAAATGGGCCTGCAGCAGTGGATTAACTACTACTCATACTGCTCCTCGCTAATGTTGGCTCACTGCCCCATTTCTAGCTGTGTTTATTTCATTGATATCTCTTTTCTTCCCTCTCTTTTTAAACTGAAATTTACATTTTATTTTTCCCAAGCTATTTTAACCTAGTAAAATATGTATATTTTCATAGTGTAGTGAAGGCCAGGGGTTAGGGGAATAGTGATTATGAAATAAAGCAGAAAAAGAGAAATGCTCAGTCCTTGAGAGTCATAGCCTCCTACTGGGGCATGTTTATACGTTTATAGAATCTGTATGTATTGACAACCTAACATATGCCAAACACTGTGGTAGACCTGGAGGGATATAGATAGTGAGAAAAAAATCCCAAAACATGGACCTTGCCCTGGGGCAACCTTTAGTCTAGTGGGTAAAACAGACATGAATACAAGAATCACATCAAAAATGCAAAATTAGCACTTTAGCGTTACAATGGAAGTCAAAGACCCAGCTTTCTGATTAAGCAGAAAACTGAAGACGAGTTTATGGGGCAAAGGAGAACACCCTGGGGTATAGTTCCATGGAGGAGGGAATGCGTGTGCAGAGTGGGTATTCTAGGAAGGAGCTCAGCTTTCATGGAAATGCAGGAAGGCTGCTGTGACTTCTGCATAAAAAGCCAAGGGATGGGGAATGAAGAGAGATACAGGATAAGGCATGATATAGAGTGGGCTGCAGTGGGGGACGTGGCGGGAGATGCTGGTCACTGCCAGACCATGCCGGGCCTTGAAGACCATGTTAAACAAGCCCATAAATGATGCTTACTGATAATGTGTTATGTAAATGCATGCCAATGAAGTGTTGCTGTTTGCAAGGCTAGCATGTGTCAGGCCAGTGTGTCAAAGATATAAAGTGCTAACCTTTATTGATCACTTACTACCTGCTCTGTGCTTACATCGCTCTGCATAGATGATCTCATTTAATCCTTTCAGCTACCCACTGGGTCCAGTAGGCATGATGAAATTGCTCATTTTGCTCCTGAGGATCCACATATTGCTAAGATTTTGTGAGAACTATTCTATTCCCAGTCCAGTAGTATAGATGGCTGGTGGACATATTAGGGTTTCTAAGCGCATTGAAACACCATAGCAACACTGACTCAAGTTCCACCCCAACACTTGTGCATAAATGCACAAACTTAGGGAAGGAAACTGAAATCATAGCTGCAGCGTCCAGATGGTGGACACAGGATGGCAGCGCGGAATTCTCGATTTCTACAACTTTGAAGGTGCTTTTCCTTCACAGTGATTGTGGGATTTAATTTTGAACCCTTTAAAACCCAGAATTATATTAAGGCAGCCATATTAGAAGTTGAATGTTGACCAGCTGACCTTAAGCAACATGCTTGCTATCCTCTAATGGTTGATTGTATTGGATTTCAAATATTGCTTTTTCTTAAAAGAATTCTTTAAAATGATTACATGCTACCTATTATGCTTAGCATCCAGTGTATTCTATGCAATTACTGTGTAAATGATATTTGGTTTGTCGGTTAAATGAATTAGCATAAGGTATCCAGTTGAAAGCACAGCCAAAATGAACCATTTAATTATATTAAGGAAAATTGAGTGAAGAGGTAGGCCTGCTTCTTCTGTAGCACAATTTTAATGAGACTGCTTGGGTTGAGTCCTGTTCTATATCAAAAAATGGAACATGAATGCATTCAGGTTCTATTTCTGGCTCTACCACAGGCTTTGCTCTTATACCCAGTGCAAGATGAAACCTGTTAACTTTTTTCCATTTGCAAAATGTAGGCATTGCTTTTAGCATTTTTCACAGGAGTGGCAGAATTAATGAGCGCCGCAAATGACCTTGACCTGTTTTGTAACTGCAAATGTATTTTTATTGCCATATTTTCATGAAAAATGAAAATCTGCTAGCTTTTTCTTTTCCTGAAGAGTTGATACTAAGCTAAAACTTTCAAGTCTGGAATATGTGCTTTATCAGCTGCTCTTCAACATTTCAGTTTCCAAATTTAAACAAAACAAGAATAAGATAAATCTTGCAAGTGATAATCAAAACAGTAGAAAGGAAGTGAAAGAGTTGCCTTGTAAATGGAGGTCTATTTGTTTTTTCAAAATTGCACTCTTTATTTTCATTAAGATAGGGATTGGTCCGAGGTGGTGGAGGAGTAGGGGACCCTAGTTTCATCTGGTCCCAGGAATTCAGCTAGATAGCTATCAAACCATTCTAAACACCCGCAAACTCAACTGGAGACCTAAGAAAAGAATAGCTGCAACTCTACAAATAGACAAGCAACCTCTTTCTGCAAGGTAGGAGGTGCAGAGAAGTGAATCCCAGGTGATCTATGGGAAGATAAAGGGTGGGGGAGGGAGCCTCTGTAAGCTGGCACCAGAATGTGATAGAGCAGTGGAGCGCAAAATCAGAACTTTTAGAAGTCTGCTCTGGTGAGGGATGTCCCTGTCTGAAAGGTGCGCAGGTGGCTAAGCGGGGGTGGAATCCTAGGTGGGACAGTGTGGCCTCAGGATCCTCCAGGGTGCCTGAGTGTGGCAGAGCTCCCAGACATCAGAGCAAGGAAGCCGGTGGCATTCAGTGAGACCAGGAGTGGGCTCCCAGCTCAGGGCTGCCATAGACTGCAAACTGTGGGGCAGTAAGGCAACCACTCTCTGTGCAGGGGCCCAGCAAGCAGCAGAACTGGGGAGACCCCTGCTTCCTCACCTGTCAGGAGTGGCTTTGGAGACTTGAAATGGGGTTGTGTGCCTGATATACAAATGCTTGGTCACAGGCTGGGTGAGCACGGAGTGCTGATGGAGACCGGGGAGACAGGAGTGATTGACTGCTTTTCTCTGAGGGCTCACTGAGGAGTGGGGCCCCGAGCTTATGCCAGAGTTTGGGAGGCCACCATTTTCATTCTCATCCTCTAAAGCTGTGGGGAAAGCCTTCGGGGAACAAAAGCCACATAGAGCAATGGGGAGCAGATTACTTAGCCTGGCCCCCTGGCGAGGGCGGTACAGTTCTGAACGGGCAAAGACACTTGAGAATCAGAGCAACAGGCCCCTTCCCCAGAAGATAAGCAAGAACATCTGGCCAAGACCAAATTTACTGGGTCACACAGAACTGAACAACTCCAGTGCTAGGGGGAAATTGGTATATAGAATTCATTGTTTTTTCCCCACGATTCTTTAGTTTTTTCAATTTTAATTTTTTCTCTTTCCTTTTTCAACCAATTTCTTATTTTATCAATTTTTTTTAAAATCTTTTAGATTTTTAATTTTTACACTTACATTATATCTTTTTGTTGTATTTAAATTAATTATATATATATATATATATATATATATATATACTAAAATTGCACTCTTTATTTTCATCATATAAAACTTATATAAGTTTTTCTTTCTTTACAGTTTTGGGATGCAGTTTCTTCTAACAAACAGACCAAAGTACACGCAGAGTCTAGTGTATTGCTCTGTGCTCTTCACCTGTTTGATCATATTCTCTCACTCTCTCTCTCTCTCTCCCTTTTTTTCTTATTCTTCTTCTTTCCTTTCTTTGTTAAAGTCTTTTTTAATTTTCATCTTCACAGTTACATTCTATCCTTTCAATGGAATTAATTTTGTTTTTGTATATATATAAGTTTTTCTTTCTTTACAATTTTTGGATGTAGTTTCTTCTAACAAACAGACCAAAATATACCCAGGATATAGTGTATTGCTCTGTTCTGTTCACCTGTCTGATTATACTCGCTCTCTCTCTATTTATTTATTTATTTATTTATTTATTTATTTCTGTTTTGGGCCTCTTCTGATTTGTTTAGTGTATATTTCTCCGGGGTCATTGTTGCCATTTTAGTATTTTGTTCTCTTGTTCATCTATTCTTTTCTGGACAGAATGACAAGTTGGAAAAACTCATGTCAAAAAAGAGAACAAGAGGCAGTACCAACTGCCAGGGACCTAATCAGTATGGACATAAGTAAGATGTCAGAACTAGAGTTCAGAATAATGATTAAAGATACCAGCTGGGCTTGAAAAAAGCATAGAAGACACTAGAGAATCTCTTTCTGGAGAAATAAAAGGACTAAAATCTAATCAAGTCAAAATAAAAAAGGCTATTAGTGAGATGCAATAAAAAATGGAAGCTCTAACTGCTAGGATACATGAGGCAGAAAAGAGAATTAATGATATAGAAGATCAAGTGATGGAGAATACAGAAGCTGAGAAAAAGAGAGATAAACAACTACTGGATCATGAGGGGGAGAATTCAAGAGATAAGTGATATCATAAGATGAAACAATATTAGAATAATTGGGATCCCAGAAAAAGAGGAGAGAGAGAGAGAGGCAGAAGGTATACTGGAGCAAATTATAGCAGGGAACATCTCTAATCTGGGACAGGAAATAGGCATTCAGGTCCAGGAGGTATAGAGAACCCTCCTCAAAATCAATAAAAATGGCCTAACACCTCGACATATAATAGTGATCTCATAGACAAAGAGAAAATCCTGAAAGCAGCTCGGGACATAAGGTCTGTAACCTACAAGGGTAGAAACATGAGATTGGCAGCACACCTATCCACAGAGACTGACAGGCCAGAAAGGACTGGCATGATATATTCAGAGTGCTAAATGGGAAAAATATGCAGCCAAGAATAGTTTACCCAGCAAGGCTGTCATTCAGAATAGAAGGAGAGACAAAAACCTTCCAGGACAAGGAGAAACTAAAAGAATTTGTGATCACTAAACCAACCCTGCAAGAAATATTAAAGGGGGTCCTTTAAGTGAAGAGAGAGCCCAAAAGTAACAGACCAGAAAAAAACAGAGACAATATACAGAAACAGTGACTTTACAGGTAATACAATGGCACTAAATTCATATCTTTCAATAGTTACTCTCAATGTAAACGGGGTAAATGTCTCAATCAAAAGCACAAGGTATCAGATTGGATAAAAAAGCAAGACCCATTGATATGCTGTCTGCAAAAGAATCATTTTAGGGGTGGCTGGGTGGCTCAGTCGTTAAGTATCTGCCTTCAGCTAAGGTCATGATCCCAGGGTCCTGGGATCAAGCCCCGCATCAGGCTCCCTGCTTGGTGGGAAACCTGCTTCTCCCTTTCCCACTCCTCCTGCTTGTGTCTTGCTGTCTCTCTCTCTGTCAAATAAATAACATTTAAAAATCTTAAAAAAAAGAATCATTTTAGACCCAAAGACACCTCCACATTGAAAGTGAGGGGGTGGAAAACCATTTATCATGCTAATGGACATCAAAAGAAAGCTGGGGTGGCAATCATTATGTGATACAAATTAGATTTTTAACCAAAGACTGTAATAAGAGATGAGGAAGGACACTATATCATAATTAAAGGGTCTATCCAACAAGAAGATCTAACAATTGTAAATATTAATGCCCCTAACATGGGAACAGCCAATTAGATAAACCAATTAATAATAAAATTAAAGAAACACACTGATAATATACAATAATAGTAGGAGACTTTAACACCCCACTCGCTGCAATGGACAGATCATCTAAGCAGAAGATCAACAAAGGAAACAAGGGCTTTGAATGACACACTTTACCAGATGGACTTCACAGATATAATCAAGAACATTCCATCCTAGGGGTGCCTAGGTCACTCAGTTGATTAAACATCTGCCTTCAGCTCAGGTCATGATCCCAGGGTCCTGGGATGGAGTCCTGCATTAGGCTCCCTGCCCAGCAGGGAGTTTGCTTCTCCCTCTGCCCCTCTCCCCCCGCTTGAGCTCTCTCTCTCTCTCGTGCGTGCGTGTGCATGCTCTCTTTCTCTCCCGCAAAAATAAATAAATAAAATCTTAAAAAAGAAAAAAGAACATTCCATCCTAAAGCAATAGAATACACATTCTTCTCAAGTGCACATGGAACATTCTCCAGAATAGACTCACATACTGGGTCACAAATGAGGTCTCAACCAGTACCAAAAGATTGGGATCATTCCCTGCATATTTTCAGACCACAATGCTCTGAAAACTGAACTTAATCATAAGAGGAAATTTGGAAGAACTCAAATACATGGAAGCTAAAGAGCATCCTACTAAAGAATGAATGGTCAACCAGGATAATAAAGAAGAACTAAAAAAAAATTCATGGAAACAAATGAAAATGAAAACACAACTGTTGAAAACCTTTGGGATGCAGCAAAGGCGGTCCTAAGAAACAAGAAAGGTCTCAAATATACAACCTAACCTTACACCTAAAGGACCTGGAGAACAAAGAGCAAATAAAGCCTAAACGCAGCAGGAGAAGAGAATTAGTAAAGATTAGAACAGAAATCAATGAAATAGAAACCAAAAGAACAGTAGAACAGATCAATGAAACAAGGAACTGGTTCTTTGGAATAATTAATAAGATTGATAAACCCATGGCAGAATTTATCAAAAAAAAAGAGAAAGGATCCAAATAAATAAAATCATGAATGCAAGAAAAGAGATCACAACCAACACTAAAGAAATACAATTATAAGAACATATTATGAGCAACAGTATGCCAACAAATTAGGCAATCTGGAAGAAATGGATGCATTCCTAGAGATGTATAAACTACCAAAACTGGGCTCCTGGGTGGTTCAATCAGTTAAGCATCTGCCTTCAGCTCAGGTCATAATCCCAGGGTCCTGGGATCGAGCCCCACATCGGGCACCCTGCTCAGTGGGAGGCCTGCTTCTCCCTCTCCCTCTGCCTTTCCCCCTGCTTGTGTTGTCTCTCTCTCTGTCAAATAAATAAATAAAATCTTAAAAAAAAAAAAAACTACCAAAACTTAAACAGGAAGAAGTAGAAAACCTGAACAGACCCATAACCAGCAAGGAAATTGAAGCAGTAATCATAAATCTCTCAACAAACAAGAGTCCAGGGCCAGATGGCTTCCCAGGGGAATTTGACCAAATAATTAAAGAAGAATTAATACCTATTCTTCTGAAGTTGTTTCAAAATATAGAAGTGGAAAGAAAACTTCCAAACTCATTCTATGAGGCCAGCATTATCTTGATCCCAAAACCAGACAAAGACCGCATCAAAAAGAATTACAAACCAATATCCTTGATGAACATGGATGCCAAAATTCTCACCAAGACACTAGCCAATAGGATCCATCAGTACATCAAAAGGATTATTCACCACGACCAAGTGAGATTTATTCCTGTGCTGCAAGGGTGGTTCAACATCCGCAAATCAATCAATGTGATACATTACATTAATAAAAGAAAGGACAAGAACTATACAATCCTCTTAATAGATGCAGAAAAGGCATTTGACAAAGTACAGCATCCTTTCTTGAGTAAAGGATAGAGGGAACATACCTCAATATCATAAAAGCCATATACAAAAAGCTCACAATGAATATCATTCTTATTGGGGAAAAACTGAGTGTTTTTCCCCTGAGATCAGGAACAAGGCAGGGATGTTCACTATCACCACTGTTGTTCAACATAGTACTAGAAGTCCTAGCCTCAGCAGTCAGACAGCAAAAAGAAATAAAAGGCATCTGATTCAACAAAGAAGAAGTCAAACCCTTACTCCTTGCAGATGATGTGATACTCTATGTGGAAAACCCAAAAGACCCCACCCCAAAATTGCTAGAACTCATACAGGAATTCAGCAAAGTGGGAGGATATAAAATCAATGCACAGAAATCAGTTGCATTTCTATACACTAACAATGAGACAGAAAAAAGAGAAATTAAGGAGTTGATCCCATTTACAATTGCACCCAAAACCATAACATCCCTAGGAATAAACCTAACCCAAGAGGCAAACGATCTGTACTCAGAAAGCTATAGAACACTCATGAAAGAAATTGAGAAGACACAAATAAATGGAAAAACATTCCATGCTCATGGATTGGAAGAACAAATATTGTTAAAATGTCTATGCTACCTAGAGCAATCTACACATTCAATGCAGCTTTTTTCACAGAGCTGGAACAAACAATCCTAAGATTTGTATAGAATAAGAAAAGACCCTGAATAGCCAAAGGAATATTGAAAAAGAAAACCAAAGCTGGCGGCATCACAATTCCAGACTTCAAGTTCTATTACAAAGCTGTCATCATCAAGACAGTATGGTACTGGCACAAAAACAGACACATAGATCAATGGAACAGAATAGAGAGCCCAGAAGTGGACCCTCAACTCTATGGTCAACTAATCTTCGACAAAGCAGGAAAGAATGTCCAATGGAAAAAAGACAGTCTTTTCAACAACTGGTGTTGGGAAAATTGGACAGCCACATGCAGAAGAATGAAACTGGACCATTTCCTTACACCATACACAAAAATAGACTCAAAAGGGATGTGAAACAGGAGTCCATCAAAATCCTCAAGGAGAACAAAAGGCAAACAAAACAAAACATGTATTTGTATAAATTTCTTTCATATTTTCAGTTTTCATATGTCATAAATAGACATCTAGTGCACAATTGGCATTTACTGTGAACCATCGACAACAATAAAAAATCATTTCTGTCCACTTTACAACTTTTCAATGCTTATTACATATAACATCTCATTTAATCTTGTCAACAATCCTGTGCAATTCATATTCTAATCATGTATATCTTCTAGAGATGGTTAAATGGGTGTTTGGAGAGGCTAACTGGCTTGCCAAATGAAGAGTTGCAGAATTGAGCCAACACTCTTTGTCTCCAGCTCTTTGTACCACACCATTCTGCTTCCAATATTTAAAGGGATGGTTTTCATACATAAAAATAGACTCAAAATGGATGAAAGACTTTAATGTGAGACAGAAATCCATCAGAATCCTCGAGGAGAACACAGGCAGCAATCTCTTCGACCTCAGCCACAGCAACTTCTTGCTAGACATGTCTCCAAATGCAAGGGAAGCAAGGGCAAAAATGAACTATTGGGACTTTATCAAGATAAAAAGCTTTTGCACACAACAGTTGACAAAACCAAAAGACAACTGACAGAATGGGAGAAGATATTTGCAAATGACATATCAGATAAAGGCTAGTATCCAAAATCTATAAAGAACTTATCAAACTCAACACCCAAGGAACAAAAAATCCAATCAAGAAATGGTCAGAAGACATGAACAGACATTTCTCCAAAGAAGACAGCCAAATGGCCAACAGACACATGAAAAAATGCTCAACGTCCCTCAGCATCAGGGAAATACAAATCAAAACCACAATGAGATACCACCTCACACCAGTCAGAATGGCAAAAATTAACCACTCAGGAAACAACAGATGTTGGTGAGGATGCAGAGAAAGGGGAACCCTCCTACACTATTGGTAGGAATGCAAGCTGGTACAGCCACTCTGGAAAATAGTATGGAGGTTCCTCAAGAAGTTGAAAATAGAGGTACCCTATGACCCAGCAATTGCACTACTGGATATTTACCCCAAAGATACAAATGTAGTGATCTGAAGAGGCACCTGCAGCCCAGGGTTCACAGCAGCAATGTCCACAATAGCCAAACTATGGGAAGAGCCCAGATGTCCATCGACAGATGAATGGATAAAGAAGAGATGGTATATATACACAATGGAATACTATTTAGCCGTCAAAAAAAGAAATCTTGCCATTTGCAATGATATGGATGGAACTAGAGGATATTATGCTAAGCAAAATAAGTCAATCAGAGAAAGACAATTATCATATCATCTCACTGACTTGTGGAATTTAAGAATCAAAACAGAAGATAATAGGGGAAGAGAGGAAAAAATGAAACAAGATGAAACCAAAGAGGGAGACAAACCATAAGAGACTCTTAATCATAGGAAACAAACAGCATTGCTGGAGGAGGGGGGGGTTGGGGGATGGGGTAACTGGGTGATGGACATTGGGGTTGTAATGAGCACTGGGTATTATATAAGACTGATGAATCACAGAGGTGTATCCTCGAAGCAAATAATACATTATGTGTTAATTAATTAAATTTAAATTAAAAAATTTTTAAAAAGTAAGTTTGTATGTCAGGATTGGTATCCACATGAGTTTTCCAGTTGAGAAGTTTGTAATAATATGCTTTAGAGTGATTGCTGACCACTATGAGATCTTTCCATCAATTTCAATACTGATGCTGTGGGCCTGGGGTTAATGGTACAAGAAGTAAGAAAACACTCCTATCCTTGGGGATTTTGCAGAGCTCCACCTGGTCAGAAGACTCCTGTGTCCATCCTAGGCGACTGTTACTGGTCTACACACTGTGGGAGGGGGCGGTTCATACCGCAGCCATGAGGTCAGACACACATGTGATTTTTTTGAAAGACAAAATCTAGGTCAGAATCACAAGGAATGAAATCAATTACTTCAAAATATTGAGCTGGTTAGTGGGAAGAGCTCAAGTCCCCACTCCTATAGATTCCAGGTAGAGGTATTTCCAGTAGAAGAACGTGCCTGGCTGTTGTGAGGGACAAAGGAGCTGCTTCTCTCATTGATGAAGAAGGACCTGAGCCAGGGAGTGGCAGCCTCTCTCTACATCCTTGCCTCTGAGCCTGGCTGACCTGCAAGAGCTAATGTTCGGCAATTGAGTCCATCTATTTGCTTCGTGCTTTTGGCTGTGTTTGTTATTTGGACTCTGGCATGAATTTTACATAAAAAATGAAAATAAGCTCTATTCATAAAATTCTCCCCAATCAACTCTCACCTCATTTCAGTAACTCAGAGGAGAAAGTGCCTTTTTAATCTATGCTGGAATTGAGATGAAATTGGAAATAACACATTTTCTGTCTTTTGCTCTTGCTCACATTCTTCTGTGGCTGTAGAAGCACAGTGATGTGAAAAGTGTAATGCTTTTACATTTGAGCATTGCTAGTGTTATTTTAATTAAGACTGTGATTATTATCCTTGGATCTAGCATAATAGCTAACATGTCATCGAAACTTTACACATGTTTGTTGACTAATGAATTATTAAATTCAGGGTATTTTGATTGAAAATGTTTAAAAACCATTCTAAGGTGTCTCATAATGCCCTGAGTCCAATTCCAATAGCATAGTATCTTTCCCAGTCTGGGGGTGTTATCAAGCTCCTACTGGGGTGGACTCATCATCGAGGACATGGGTGTGCAGAGCTGAGGAAGCTGTTCAGCATTTGTCCCACAAATGAGGGCGCTGCCACATTAGCCTGGACCTCACATAAGCACATAATAAATAAATACAAAATCCCAGCCAAACCCTTCTGGATGGGAAGAGTTAAAAAAGATAGAGTCCATCTGGACACTGATTACATGGAAAATAATGTCAGCCCTCTGGGGCCTGAAGCTCTAGCTCAGGCCCCATAATGGCTGTATTATCATCTCTGTCACCTTTAGCTTGTGCCTAATGCACTCCTTTCTAGTAACTGTACTTCCTCTGACTCCCTGGACCTTTCCACATCACATACTCCCATTGCCCATCCTTGTTCCAGTTGACCTGTCCCCACCATTCTTGCTATCCTTTCCCAGACTCCTGAGGACACTCATTTTCAACTGTATGCGTGAAGGGTGGTCTGTACTTCCATTTGTGCACTTAATTGGACAACAGGCACTGAGCACCCACTCTGTGTTGGGCACCGGGCTTTGTGTCTGGGATACAAAGATGGTCCAAACATGGTCCTGGCTGTCTAAGAGCTCAAAGATGATGCCATACAGTAAATGATGTGGTCAAGGTTGCCCTGGGTGCCGTGGGACACCAACATGAGGCATTGAGCCAGCCTGGGAAGTGTGCCAGGAGCAAGGTGTCTTTCCTCAGATTGCCACGTTCCAGAAGAGGTGGAGGTAGAATTGAGAATTTCAAGTAAGCCCCAGACCCAGATCAAAAGGCTTTGAGAAACTCAGCATGCATACTCAGGAGAGCAGGACAGAAAGGAAAACTGCACACAGTAGAGAAGATGTCAGGTGCTTGGATTCATGGCTTAGAAAGAGCACCATCCCTCTTGGTGATGGAGCTTTGTTGACACCCTTTTAAAATTGGTGCTGGAGAATCAGGGCTAAGGGGTAAAAAGTGTCCATTTGTTAAATTCTCTTATAATACATCAGAAAAAAATTGTGTGTGTCCTGTAGGTATTTTTACTGCCATTTTAGAGGAAGTTTATAGTTTCCTAACACGCTTCATTCATTGTAATGTGCATACTTGTATCAACAAGCTGCAGAAAAACTTGATTGACATTAATCTCAAAGGTGTTGCTCGGAAGGTTTTTGTTTGGTTGTCTTTGAAGTCAAGATCAGAGGTGGTTCTTTGTCACCCACAAAACTTTGATGTTTTCCTGCACTACGGCTCACAGCCAGGACAGAAACAGCAACCTACGCAGGCAACATCCATAATCATTTTATGACAGCTAAGAAATTTGTTGAGGAAAATGTAATTTGTTACTGCTCAGTGTGACTTTGAAATGTTCCTGGGTATTCTGGAGAGAAAGCTAGTTCTAGCACAGAAGCATTAACATCCATTAAGAAAGTCTGCCTAAAAACCGGTTTAACTGACTATAAATGAATATATCAAAGCGGCAAAGAAAGGACTTGTTTAGTACGGCTGGCATGGGAGGGAATTAGGCTGTGAGTCCGACTGCTGGGTGTACTGGACACGGCTGAGGTTTTAGAGCTGGACGTGCTCAGCTTGGAATTCCGGCTCTGTTACTTACTAGCTGTGTGCCCTCAAGAGAAGTACACCCTCCTAGCTTCCTCGTAAACAAAAGGGGGATATTAATCTTGTTGTCAGGATTAGTGCAATTACATAGTTAAGGTGCCTAATACGTAAGTATAGGCTCAAAATTGTACATATATGGATCTTGAGCAAAATAGTCATTTCACACCATTTTAACTCTGAAATCTCAAAGGATATGCCTTAGTTTTAAATGTACTAAATGCCCTGCTTGCTCAGGTCTTCTTGGTGTGATATTGGCTTATGTCTTTCCTTGTGGCTGTAGAAGGCTGAAGATACCAGACACGACCCATCATGAATATGGATGAGAACTGGTAGAGATACCAGACATGACTCATCAAGGATATGGACGAGACCTGGTAGAGAATCTGAGGACCTATTTATCCACACACATAACTATAATGATTCTACATGTTAGATTAACAAAGGCATAGATGATTTCTGGCTCTCCATTATAAATATTATCCTCTCCTTAATTTAACTTATCCTCTCTTTATTTATACATAGAAGGAGGTGAAAGTATGGTCCTCCAATCTCTGGGGAAGTCCCACTGTGCCTTAAAGCCTCAGGAGAAAAGAATAGGGGATTGAAAAGGGGAGGAACTCTGCATGGCCCATCAGAACCACCAAATTCATCCTTGCATCCATCAACGCATCTACCCATGCATCTATCCATCTATCCAACCACTGCCAAGTTCAGATGCCTGCCCAGCATCAGAACTACCTTCCTGTTTGGGGAATTCCCTACTGTATGAATCTTGGCCAAAGGCAGGACTTGTCTCCCATTTTAGTAGTTCACATGCTCAAACATACACTTTTCTCTGCTCTTTAGCACCTAGGACATGGGAATATGCTATAGGCTGAGCCAATGGGGCTCTTCTGCTTAGGATTTTAAGTCTGGAGCAAATCAGCAAAGAATCAAGGATGAGAGAGAGAGAGAGAGAATGGTATGAGAAAATGCATCAAATGTCTACAAATATCAGTGTCTGTTGGTATGGTGTCCTCTCTAGTTATGGCATGATTTTGCCTTTGTCTGCTCAACTTCTCCCCTACCCCCAACTTTGAGGTGAGTCCTGTTTTGGCTTGCTGATTTCTGGGTCTTTGGCATTTGACATGGAGAGAATGTATATGAGTGACAGGACAGGAGACAAGGGAGGCAAGAGAAAAGAGAATAAAGCTTCCAGGAAAGAGAGACACATCAAGATTCTGAAGCCATGTCAGAGTATGTATGAGTGGGAGCCCTGAGATGATAAGGAATTGTTGCTGCAGTATCTGACTTGGATTCCTGTATTGGCCTTTGAACATACAACTAGTGACTACAATTACTTTGATGATGATGATGATGATGATGATGATGATGATGATGATGTTCAATTAGCCAACATATAGTACATCATTAGTTTTTGATGTAGTGCTCAACGATTTACTAGTTGCATACAGTTACTTTTTAATTACTTTCTGGTTTCTGACTTTTTTCTTTGAGTGTGTTCAATATTCAGTGTGGTAGGATGAGACCCAGCAGACAGGTTACACTTCAACGACCCCCCGCCTTTTGTTGACTTGGGTCATTGAGTCTCCTCTGTGACTAGTTAAGTCTATTCCTTCTCACCCAGGGAAACTGGCCAGCATCTTGTCACAGGCTGAGGATGAAGCGGACACAGAGGAAGGCAAAGCCAGTTAAGCCACAAGCAGATGGCGTCACAGCCATTCAATTCAGATAATCCTGAATGGGTTCTATCTCTGGACTTTCCAGGGAAGTGTTCCAATCAATTTCCCTGTGATCATAGTAAGATCAAATTGGACTTTCTGTCTTGCACTTAAAAGCATTTTAAACTGAGATGGCCACATGGTGGAAAGAAGCCCTCAATGTGGAAAAAGATACTCGGTTTACTCTCAGCACGCCACCAATTGGCTGTGTGACCACAAGCAAGTGGTCCTTTCCCTCATCTGAAAAGGGGAAGCTTTTGAACTAGACCAGTGGTCCTCAACCATGGGTGGGTCTGCTCCCGTAAGAAATATTTGGGAAAATATGAGGCATTTTTCATGATCACAGTAATTGTGGAGATACTATTGATATTTGGCAGGCGGGGGACAGGGATGCAAAATGTCTACAATGCGGGATGATCCCATACAACGAAAATTTGCTAACCCAAATTACCTCTTGAGATACTGCTATAAATGTTCCTCTTATCTCCTGCTTCTCTTACAACTCTGTGGTCATTTATTCATTTCTCTTAATTTTCTGCTTTTTTACTCTTTGAGATTTGCTGGCCTCTATTTGGCTGTCTAGATAGAGCCTATATATCAGTGTTTCTCAATTTTGGTCCCAAGGGAAGTATGAATCACCCTAGGGGAATTGCTAAAAATTCAGATTCGTGGTCTCACTTGAAAACTACTGAATCAGCATCAAGATCCCCAGGTGAGGCGTATGCAGTCTTTAATTTGCTTTACTTGCTTGTCCATCTCACTAGGCCATAATATGCTGACAACATAAAAGTTTTCTTATAAAACTGATAAATCACAGATACAGAGAACAGATTGGTGGTTGCCAGAGGGGGTGTGGTGGGGGGGGGGCGGGGAGGTGGGCGAAATTGGTGAAGGTGGTCAAAAGCTACAAACTTCCAGTTATAAGTCCTGGGGACATAATATATAGCATGGTGACTATAATTAATAATACTGTATTATATTTGAAAGTTGCTACGAAAGTAGATGATTGAAGTTCTTATCACAAGGAAAAAATTGTAACTATGTGTGGTATGGATGTTAACTAGACTTATTGTGGTGATCATTTCACAGTTTATACAAATATCAAGTCATCACATTGTACACCTGAAACTAATATAACTAATATACTGTTATGTCAACTATATCTCAATAAAAAACTTATACATCTTATAAAGTCATTTATCATATTTAAGAAATGTAGTCATCATGCGTCTTGGTATTTGAGTGCCTTACATAAATTACTTCACTAACCCTCACAGAAACCTAATAAAAAAGGTAATTATCTTCATTTTACAGATAGAAAAACTGAAGTTCCTATCCCCGTTTTACAGATTAAGGAAAGCGCTTCCTATTATTATAAGCTAGCAAATACGAGGGTTAGGATGTGAGCCCAGATATGCTTGACCCCAAAGCCTGAATTCACCCCTTCATACTACACAGTCTCATGCTGGTCCCTGTCTTTGTGATATTAGCTACCAAATAGACACACCAGAAAATGTTTTGGCTGCTATGTGCAATTATGCTCTGTTCACACAAATGATGTACATCTAAAATACATGTGACAGATGTATGAGTCAATATATTGTTAATGAACAAAATCCAGTTAATAGAACAGTATGTATAGTATTTGTTAGCTATATTCCAAAATGTTAATAGCAGGAGTCTTTATGGAATATACTTTTTAATATACTTACATTACACAAGTATGGTGGAGATGGCTGGCTAACATTCATGTTACCCCTTTCCTTAGCTTAGGGTTATCACTTGGACACAGGTCCCCAAAGGGAACTACACTTCCCAGCCTCCTTTGCATCCAGATCAGGGCATATGACCAATTCTCACCAATGGTGTATGAACAGAGTGGTGTGTCACTTCTAAATTGGGACTTTTAAGAAATGGGATTTTTTATGCTCCCCTCCACTATCTGGTAGCCAGGTTCAGAGGACTCCAAATTAACAGGTGCTATTGAACCCACAATTTGAAGGTAGTCCAGATCCTTGAATGACCATAGGGACGAACAGCTACTGGTTGAACAAGACACCTACACTGAACTGCTACATGAGCAAGAAATAAACTTCTGTTATGCTATGTCACAGGATCTTGGGGCTTATTTGTTACAGCATCCTACCTAATTCAAGTAATAGAGTTACCATACCTAATGCAAGTTATACATACTCATCAATAATTATAATTTTACTCTCTTCCTTTTACACATGTATGGTGAAAAATATAATATTTCTGGGATTCAAAGATCTACTTATGGCATTGAGCCTCCTCACGGATTTTTTAAAATTTATTTTTATTTTTTTTTTTAGAGAGAAAGAGCATGAGTGGGGAAGGGCAGAGGGAGAAGGAGAGAAAGAATCCTAAGCGGGCTCTGTGCGCAGCACAGCTCCATCTCACAACGCTGAGATCCTGATCTGAGCTGAAACCAAGAACTGGCCACTTAACTGACTGAGCCACCCAAGCACCCCCATTCTCACCGATTTTTAACTCTCAAAACTCATATCATATAAAGGATATGGTAGGAACCATAGAGGAAGGAGTAAGAAGCCAGCAGATTGACTAGCTGCCTCTGAACAGTTTCTCTACTGTGGAATCTGACCATATAAAGTCATTGAAACATCCTTGAGTTATTACTACACCAGAGGGATGGAGAGGTATCAAAGATTCTGAAACCAGCTACTGAGAAGTTTGCTTTTCCTTGATTTGAAGGGCATTTCATACATAATAAGTATGTATAAACACAGGACAACAGATTGCAAGGTGCTATTAAGGGCATAAAGAAAAATAGATAAAAGATCTGCCTATCTTTTATCATGATACCTTGAATAAATAAAGGAAGCTGAATTTAATACCCAATTGACTACAAAGAATCACGGGGTTTTTTTGAAAAGCTGAACGGTACATTGGATTTAATTTCCAGTCAGTTAGGCTGCAGCATCTTATCCAACAACTCATAATGAACTGCAGTAACATAATCCAAAGGCAATAAAGGCAAAGCTGACTTAACCTCGAGGCCTGATAAGAACCTGAATAGTACACATTGGCCGCAGTGTGGAAGGGTTTTAATACATTTAAGATTTCATCAAACGTTAGAAAGAAGATGAGGGGAAGATGTAATTTCTTGAGTTAACAGGAGAAATGAAAATAGTTTAGTTGCTTAGAATGAGAATTGAAACACAAAATGAAGATTTGGTGAAAGAATTTACCCCTAAATATAAGGGAGTGTTTATTTTCATGGTGATGACATTCTGTTTCGCATGGTTCCACGATTACTGTATTCTTTCCCTGGTAAGGGCTTCCATGAGGATGGAAACAGACCTTTGTGGATAGAGGCTTGATTTCAAGTGGATCATTCACACTGCTTGGCTCTGTCTACACAAAACCAGAATACCTAGATAAGGAGTAAAAGCTTTGCAAATGCCAAAGGATGCCAAGATATCTGATGTTTCCAAATATCCAAGTGTTTGTCCAGATGTTTCCAAATATGTAGATGTAGATGTTGGCTGCTTAGCTGACAAACTTCAGATAAGGGCTGGAACTTTTTATTTTTAGCACAACTATTTTTAGCAGGAGGTTCTATCAGTGTTCGGTAATGGATAATAGGGTAACTGCTTTAAATTCTTGACCCCAGGAAGTGCCCATGTAGTCAGGGAGGGCTTTGGAAAGATGCTTATCCTTCAGGCTTCTATGGGTATCATTACCCCTGTCATTTGAAACCCTGTAAGTCCTCTAAACATTCCTGAGTGTTCTGGAGAGGTGAAGGCATGTCAATAATATAAGAACCTGGTAAAATGACCTAATGAACAACCTAGTGTTGGACATCTAGTAGATGCTCAGTAAGTACATGAGAAAGTGTGGCAATGGGAAGAGAATGTTCACAGACTCTTTACCACTCACCAGAGCCCAAAGCCACATCTTGGTGTAGATGAATTTCCTATGCTTCAATCTAATGTGGATTTTTCCACTTTCCATTCTCTCTTGCCTACTCAAGATGTTGTTCCAGCAGTTCTCCTCTCTCCCACCTCACAAAGTTTTCCTCTCTCTTTTCAGGATCCTTTCCATTAAACTTGCACACATGTCATATCTTTCCCATTCTGAAACACACACACACACACATACCACCTTCTTTTCATTATAATTCCTGAACAAGCTACTGCCATATTTATTTTAGAGCCAAACTCCTCAAAGATTCATCTGTACTCACTATCTCCAAGTCTTCTCTCATTTTTTCTTAAACCTACTCTCATCAGGCTTTTTGTTCTACCCACTGCCTCAAGTCAGCTCTCAGCTGGGCAAGCTGCTGACTGCACACAAACCCATAGGTTCTCAGTCCTTGTGTTAAAGATTTTATTTATTTGACAGAGAGAGAGAGAAAGGGAGAGAGAGAGAGAGAAAGCACAAGCAGGAGGAGCGGCAGGCAGAAGGAGAGGGAGAAGCAGGCTCCCCTCTGATGTTGGACTCGATCCCAGGACCCTGGGATCATGACCTGAGCCAAAGGCCGACGCTTAACCCACTGAGCCACCCAGGTGCCCCTCAGTCCTTGTGTTAACTTGATCCCTCGGTGGCTGTTGACACACGGGATCTCTCCTTTCTTGCTCCTCCTTCTTGCATGTGGCTTCCAGGACATCAGACCAACCCAGTTTTCTGCCTATCTTGCTGCTTGCCTCTTCTCTGTCCCCTTTGCTGGTTTTATCTTTCTTTCATCTTCTAAAGTTGGAACCTCCACAGGGGTCAGTCCTTGACCCTTTCCTCTTTTCTATCTCAATACATAGCCTTGGAGATTTTATTTAATCTTGTAGCTTTAAAATCACCATGCATGTGCCGATGACTCCCGAACGTACATCTTCATTCTAGCCCTCCCTCCCAAACCCCAGACGTTCATCTATCCAGCTGCCTTCTCAGTACCTCCACTTGGATGTCTGGAAGACTCCTCAAACTTAGCACCTCCCGAACTCAACTCCCGATCTTCCCTCCTCTCGATCAAGGGCAATTCCATCCTCCAGGTGCTTGGATCAAAATCCTTGGACTAAATCCTTGACTCCTATTTCTCTCCTACCCCACACTCAAGTCACAACCCATGGGAAATCCTACCGGCGTGACCTTCACAATATGTCTAGAATCGGACCACTCAGTCACCTTCACTACTCCCACCCTGGCCGGAGTCACTATGACCTCCCGCAGCAGAGACCCCTCACCAGGGTCCCTGTTTCTACCCATAAACCTTGTTGTCTATTCTTAACACAGCAGCCAGAGTGATTTTCACAAAATGTGAGACATCATGTCACTCCCCTGCTCAGAACTTTGCGAGGGCTCCTCCTCACTCCACACATAGAAAAAGGCCCCACCTGCTCTGCTTCCCGACCCCCTGCAAGACCTACGTGGCCTGCACCTGCCACCCCACTGATGTCACCCTCTCCTATCCTCCGTCTCAAGCCCTTGGTGCTGCCCGCTCTGCCCGTTGCTTGGAACGGAGTCTCCGGGCATGCTCCCACTTAGAGCCGTTCTCCTGTTATCCGCTGGGCTAACCCTCTCGCCCCCTTCAAGTCTTCGCTCAGCTGTCACCTCACTAGTGTCTTTTCTGATTACCCTTCTTAAAATTCCAACCCGAGCCCTCTGAATTCCTGGAAATCCTTACTCGGCTCTGCTTTATCCCCCAAACCATGCTCCTTGCCATCCAATATACTTTACAGTGACTTTTTAAATATGTCTGTTTGTGTTTATGCTGGTTATTGTCTGTCTCCTCCCTCCCCGGACTAGAATGTGAGCTCCACGAGGGCCATGACCTTCATCTGTTTGTGCACCCCAAGTGCCGGGAAGGGAGGCCGGCAGCCAGAGGACCCTCAGAAATGTTTGCTGAGAGAATTGAATCACAAGCGGAAGAATCTGGATGATGATCACGAACTGCCATTTGCAGGCTTAAGCTCTTTATCTCATTTAATCCTCAAAATGGCCACATGACATACATTTATCTCCTCTACTTTTCGGAAGTCTGAGGAATATCACATGACTGGCGGGTGACAGAGCCAAGCTGTGAACCCAGAGTCTGCACGTCCAACTTCCCCACTATTCTCATACATTCCTGGAGTGAGTATGAACTGGTGCAGCTTTTCTGCAGGGTAATTCAGCCTTATATATGAACAGCTTTACAAATACTCATACCCTTTATTCCAGAGAACGGATCACAGATATGCCCAAAGGCCTATCTACACCGTTGTTTGTATGGGTGACGCATAGTGGTGAACTGATTTTTAAAAAATCATGGTATTTTCATTCAATGGAAGACTATGTAGCCAATGCTGATGGAAGAGTGTATGATGACATGACAAAACCTCCCCAGCAAACCTTCAGAAGAAACAACAAGGACAACATACCAGGACACACAATTGTAGACACATGATGATGCCCTAATTTTTAAAAATTACATTATTTATGCTGGAAGGATGACACCAGAAAGTTAATAGTGGTTCTCCCTAAAGGTGTGACCATGGGTGATTTTTATTTTCTCTGGACATTTCTGTGTAACTTTGTGTGTGTGTGTGTGTGTGTGTGTGTGTAACTTTTTAAAATAGGAAAGAAGTTATTTTTAAAAGGAACCTCTCCCTCAACATTAAAATGTACCTTTCTATTTATATGATACATTAATAAGTTTTATGACAAAATTAAACATACCTGAATAGCTGAAATGAAGATGAGGTCCCTATGAAACACTGAATGGGTTCTAAGTCAACAACTATATTTCATATATCCAAGACTAAAGTAGTTTCACTGTATTACAATGTCTTTATCTAGATCAACTGTACTGAACCATTTCATTTAAGTACACTAGATTTTCCAAGTTTTAGTAAGGTTTAGTTTTTCTTTTTCTTTGGAGCTATCCCCCCAAATAGGCATTATGTTCTATTTCTCTTTGGAGCACTTGGATCTCTTGACTTGGAGTGAAGTATCTCATTCCATAGCACAAAGTACCTTGATAAGTTGTTTCAAGAACACTGCAAGTAAAACATATTTAGACTGTGTCATCACATTAAGAAATTACTGTACTAAAGTGCATTCCAAAGCAATTGCTACATATGTAAGTTTCTCTTTTAACTTCATTCCTGGAAAATTGTATTCTTTAAAGTCTATCTTGGAGAATATAATTTTTTTTTCTGATTGCAAGCTATTTTAAGAGCTGTCAGAAATCTATATAATGCAAGGAAGTACCGTGGGGGTTTCTTAACATCAAAAATAAGGACAATAGTTAACTTACTAAACTGAGAGGGGAAAGGACTCATTTAGATTTGCTCATGAAACAACTTGAAAGGTTCAAAAAGGATAATGTTCCCAGATTAATGATCATGCAATTCGAAGTGACTTTTTAAATATATAATTCCTGAAGCCCAGATAGAATCTTAACGTTTTTCTGGGTTTAAAGATGAAATGTTTCAAAGGACTGGGGGTGAAACGTATTAAAAGAGAGGCTGGGAATAGAATGGAAGAGCTGACAGAAGGTGCCACATGGTGGGAACACACACACAGGAGTTCACACATATCCACTCCTGCACAGATGCATGCACACACATGCACACACATTCATACATGCACACGTGCATGCATGCACACACACCCAAGTATTCACACAACCTCTACAGCAAACTGGGTTCAGTTCTGAGAACTTGAATATGAGCCAAATCCCTACTCAAGGGAGTGAGTTCAGCACAGGTCAATGTAACCTAAGAGAAAGGGACAGCTATTGAAGAAAGAACATAAGTGCCATCAACTTCAAAACTGGGGACAAAGGTGCCTGCCTGGCTCATTCAGTAGAGCCTGCAACTCTTGATTTCGGGGTCATGAGTTTGAGGACTATGTTGGGTCTAGAGTTTACTTAAAACAAACAAACAAACAAACAAACAAACAATGGCTGCAAAACTCCACGCCAGGAATACAGGATATTCCAGAGTATCACAGGGCTGTCCACAGGGATAAGAGAAGAAAAGTAATTAATATGTGAGAACCCAGTGGACCAGGGATCATCAGCGAAATGCCTGGCCAGAGCCGGAAGCCTGATGGTCACCTACCACAGCTCGATTTCCACCCACATGGTCTTACTGCTTCCTGTGCTGTCTGCCCAACTGTTCACACCTCCACAGGCCATTCCCCCCCAGCCTTCAGCAGCTAAAACTGCCTTCCTCTGAGACCTCTCTCACTGGGCAACTGTCGGGAGCAGTCCAGCCAGGCCATCAGGTTTTCTAATCCCGCAAGGGAAGGAAGGGCCCACCAGGGTCCTCTCAGAGCCCCTGCCTGCAACCCACTGATCCAGGCATTTTCACGTCCACGAGGGTGTTTTCATACCCATTTCACTCTCGGGGAAACAGGCTTATCCTGGGTCACCTGGCTAAGAAGCAGTAGCATTAGGATTTAAAGTTAATTTTGCTTTTCTCCAAGACTGAAATGCTTTAAATCACACCATCATGGCACAGAGGAGTTCTACTCCTAATGGTACATGTTGACAATTTCTCATGAAATGTGGCTTTTAGACCTTTAACAAATGGGGCAAGAATTTCTGACAGAAGCTGGTTTTGGAAACCCTGGTTCTTTTTTTTTTTTTAATTTTTATTGTTATGTTAATCACCATACATTACATCATTAGTTTTTGATGCAGTGTTCCATGATTCATTGTTTGTGCATAACACCCAGTGCTCCATGCAGAACGTGCCCTCTTTAATACCCATCACCAGGCTAACCCCTCCTCCCACCCCCCTCCCCTCTAGAACCCTCAGTTTGTTTTTCAGAGTCCATCATCTCTCATGGTTCGTCTACCCCTCCAATTTCCCCCCCTTCATTCTTCCCCTCCTGCTATCTTCTTCTTTTTTTTTTTTTTCTTAACATATATTGCATTATTTGTTTCAGAGGTACAGATCTGAGATTCAACAGTCTTGCACAATTCACAGTGCTCACCATAGCACATACCCTCCCCAATGTCTATCACCCAGCCACCCCATCCCTCCCCATCCGCCACTCCAGCAACCCTCAGTTTGTTTCCTGACATTAAGAATTCCCCATATCAGTGAGGTCGTATGATACATGTCTTTCTCTGATTGACTTATTTCGCTCAACATAACACCCTCCAGTTCCATCCATGTCGTTGCAAATGGCAAGATCTCATTCCTTTTGATGGCTGCATAATATTCCATTGTATATGTATACCACATCTTCTTTATCCATTCATCCGTCGATGGACATCTTGGCTCTTTCCACAGTTTGGCTATTGTGGATATTGCTGCTATAAACATCGGGGTGCACGTACCCCTTCGGATCCCTACATTTGTGTCTTTGGGGTAAATACCCAGTAGTGCAATTGCTGGGTCATAGGGTACCTCTATTTTCAACTTTTTGAGGAACCTCCATACTGTTTTCCAGAGTGGCTGCACCAGCTTGCATTCCCACCAACAGTGTAGGAGGGTTCCCCTTTCTCTGCATCCCCACCAACATCTGTCATTTACTGACTTGTTAATTTTAGCCATTCTGACTGGTGTGAGGTGGTATCTCATTGAGGTTTTGATTTGGATTTCCCTGATGCCGAGCGATCTTGAGCACTTTTTCATGTGTCTGTTGGCCATTTGGATGTCTTCTTTAGAAAAATGTCTGTTCATGTCTTCTGCCCATTTCTTGATTGGATTCTTTGTTCTTTGGGTGTTGAGTTTGATGAGTTCTTTATAGATTTTGGATACTAGCCCTCTATCTGATATGTCATTTGCAAATATCTTCTCCCATTCTGTCGGTTGTCTTTCGGTTTTGTTGACTGTTTCTTTTGCTGTGCAAAAGCTTTTTATCTTGATGAAGTCCCAATAGTTCATTTTTGCCCTTGCTTCCCTTGCCTTTGGCGATGTTTCTAGGAAGAAGTTGCTGCGGCTGAGGTAAAAGAGTTTGCTGCCTGTGTTCTCCTTTAGGATTTTGATGGACGCCTGTCTCACATTGAGGTCTTTCTACCATTTTGAGTCTATTTTTGTGTGTGGTGTAAGAAAATGGTCCAGTTTCATTCTTCTGCATGTGGCTGTCCAATTTTCCCAACACCATTTGTTGAAGAGACTGTCTTTTTTCCATTGGACATTCTTTCCTGCTTTGTCGAAGATTAGTTGACCATAGAGTTGAGGGTCCACTTCTGGGCTCTCTATTCTGTTCCATTGATCTATGTGTCTGTTTTTGTGCCAGTACCATACTGTCTTGATGATGACAGCCTTGTAGTAGAGCTGGAAGCCCGGAATTGTGATGCCGCCAGCTTTGCTTCTCTTTTTCAACATTCCTCTGGCTATTCGGGGTCTTTTCTGGTTCCATACAAATTTTAGGGTTATTTGTTCCATTTCTTTGAAAAAAGTGGATGGTATTTTGATGGGGATTGCATTGAATGTATAGATTGCTCTAGGTAGCATTGACATCTTCACAATATTAATTCTTCCAACCCATGAGCATGGAACGTTTTTCCATTTCTTTGTGTCTTCCTCAATTTCTTTCATGAGTATTTTATAGTTTTCTGAGTACAGATCCTTTGCCTCTTTGGTTAGATTTATTCCTAGGTATCTTATGGTTTTGGGTGCAATTGTAAATGGGATCAACTCCTTAATTTCTCTTTCTTCTGTCTTGTTGTTGGTGTATAGGAATGCCACTGATTTCTGTGCATTGATTTTATATCCCGCCACTTTACTGAACTCCTGTATGAGTTCTAGCAGTTTTGGGGTGGAGTCTTTTGGGTTTTCCACATAAAGTATCATATCATCTGCGAAGAGTGAGAATTTGACTTCTTCTTTGCTGATTTGGATGCCTTTTATTTCTTTTTGTTGTCTGATTGCTGTGGCTAGGACTTCTAATACTATGTTGAATAGCAGTGGTGATAGTGGACATCCCTGCCATGTTCCTGACCTTAGGGGAAAAGCTCTCAGTTTTTCCCCATCGAGAATGATATTTGCTTTAGGTTTTTCATGGATGGCTTTTATGATATTGAGGTATGTACCCTCTAGCCCTATACTCTGAAGAGTTTTGATCAAGAAAGGATGCTGTACTTTGTCAAATGCTTTTTCTGCATCTATTGAGAGGATCATATGATTCTTGTTCTTTCTTTTATTAATGTATTGTATCACATTGATTGATTTGTGGATGTTGAACCAACCTGGCAGCCCAGGGATGAATCCCACTTGGTTGTGGTGAATAATCCTTTTCACGTACTGTTGGATCCTATTGGCTAGTATTTTGGTGAGAATTTTTGCATCCATGTTCATCAAGGATATTGGTCTGTAATTCTCCTTTTTGATGGGGTCTTTGTCTGGTTTTGGGATCAAGGTAATGGTGGCCTCATAAAACGAGTTTGGAAGTTTTCCTTCCATTTCTATTTTTTGGAACAGTTTCAGAAGAATAGGTATTAATTCTTCTTGAAATGTTTGGTAGAATTCCCCTGGGAAACCATCTGGCCCTGGGCTCTTGTTTGTTGGGAGATTTTTGATGACTGCTTCAATTTCCTTAGTGGTTATAGGTCTGTTCAGGTTTTCTATTTCATCCTGGTTCAGTTTTGGTAGTTGATACATCTCTAGGAATGCCTCCATTTCTTCCAGCTTATCTGATTTGCTGGCATAGAGTTGCTCATAATATGTTCTTATAATTGTTTGTATTTCTTTGGTGTTGGTTGGGTTCTCTCCTCTTTCATTCATGATTTTGTTGATTTGGGTCATTTCTCTTTTCTTTTTGATAAGTCTGGCCAGGGGTTTATCAATCTTGTTAATTCTTTCAAAGAACCAGCTCCTAGTTTCGTTGATCTGTTCTACTGTTCTTCTGGTTTCTATTTCATTGATTTCTGCTCTGATCTTTATTATTTCTCTTCTCCTGCTGGGTTTAGGCTTTATTTGCTGTTTTTTCTCTAGCTCCTTTAGGTGTTGGGTTAGGTTATATATTTGAGACCTTTCTTGTTTCTTGAGAAAGGCTTGTATTGCTATATACTTTCCTCTTAGGACTGCCTTTGCTGCATCCCGAAGATTTTGAACAGTTGTGTTTTCATTTTCATTGGTTTCCATGAATTTTTTAAATTCTTCTTTAATTTCCTGGTTGACCCATTCATTCTTTAGTAGGATGCTCTTTAGCCTCCATGTATTTGAGTTCTTTCCGACTTTCCTCTTGTGATTGAGTTCCAGTTTCAAAGCATTGTGTTCTGAAAATATGCAGGGAATGACCCCAATCTTTTGGTACCGGTTGAGACCTGATTTGTGACCTAGGATGTGATCTATTCTGGAGAATGTTCCATGGGCACTAGAGAAGAATGTGTATTCCATTGCTTTGGGATGGCATGTTCTGAATATGTCTGTGAAGTCCATTTGGTCCAGTGTGTCATTTAAAGTCTTTATTTCCTTGTTGATCTTTTGCTTAGATGATCTGTCCATTTCAGTGAGGGGGGTGTTAAAGTCCCCCACTATTATTGTATTGTTGTCGATGTGTTTCTTTGCTTTTGTTATTAATTGCCTTATATAATTGGCTGCTCCCATGTTAGGGGCATAGATATTTACAATTGTTAAATCTTCTTGTTGGATAGACCCTTTAAGTAGGATATAGTGTCCTTCCTCATCTCTTATTACAGTCTTTGGTTTAAAATCTAATTTGTCTGATATAAGGATTGCCATCCCAGCTTTCTTTTGGTGTCCATTAGCATGGTAAATGGTTTTCCACCCCCTCACTTTCAATCTGGGGGTGTCTTTGGGTCTAAAATGAGTCTCTTGCAGACAGCATATCGATGGGTCTTGTTTTTTAATCCAATCTGATAGCCTGTGTCTTTTGATTGGGGGCATTTAGCCCATTTACATTCAGGGTAAGTATTGAAAGATAGGAATTTAGTGCCATTGTATTGTCTGTAAGGTGACTGTTACTGTGTATTGTCTGTGTTCCTTTCTGGCCTATGTTGCTTTTAGGCTCTCTTTTTGCTTAGAGGACCCCTTTCAATATTTCTTGTAGGGCTGGTTTCGTGTTTGCAAATTCTTTTAGTTTTTGTTTGTCCTAGAAGCTTTTTATCTCTCCTATTTTCAGTGACAACCTGGCTGGATATTGTATTCTTGGCTGCATATTTTTCTCGTTTAGTGCTCTGAATATATCATGCCAGTCCTTTCTGGCCTGCCAGGTCTCTGTGGATAGGTCTGTTGCCAATCTAATGTTTCTACCATTGTAGGTTACAGATCTCTTGTCCTGAGCTGCTTTCAGGATTTTCTCTTTGTCTCTGAGACTCGTAAGTTTTACTATTAGATGTCGGGGTGTTGACCTATTTTTATTGATTTCGAGAGGGGTTCTCTGTGCTTCCTGGATTTTCATGCCTGTTTCCTTCCCCAAATTAGGGAAGTTCTCTGCTATAATTTGCTCCAATATACCTTCTGCCCCTCTCTCCCTTTCTTCTTCTTCTGAGATCCCAATTATTCTAATGTTGTTTCGTCTTATGGTATCGCTTATCTCTCGAATTCTGCCTTCGTGATCCAGTAGTTGTTTCTCTCTCTTTTTCTCAGCTTCTTTATTTTCCATCATTTGGTCTTCTATATCACTGATTCTCTCTTCTGCCTCATTTTTGATTGCACCTCATTAATAGCCTTTTTGATTTTGACTCGGTTAGATTTTAGTTCTTTTATTTCTTCAGAAAGCGTTTCTCTAATAACCTCCATGCTTTTTTCAAGCCCAGCTAGTATCTTTAAAATCATGATTCTGAACTCTAGGTCCAACATCATACTAATGTCCGTATTGAATAGGTCCCTGGCAGTCGGTATTACCTCTTGTTCTTTTTGTTGAGGTGATTTTTTTCCGTCTTGTCATTTTGTCCAGAGGAGAATAGATAAATGAGAGAACAAAATGCTAACAGGGTAACAACATCCCCAGAAAATATACTCTAAACAAATCAGAAAAGACCTTCCAGAAAGTGGTTGTTTTTCTGTTCAGAGAGTTGTTGCTATTCTTTTCTTCGATCTCCTGTTGAGTTCGTAGGTGTTCAGAATGGTTTGATCCCTATCCAGCTGAATTCCTGAGACCAGATGAAATCTAGGTCTCCTACCCCTCTGCCATCTTGCTCCACCCCCCAGAAACCCTGGTTCTTAAGTTATCTTTTTCTTTCTCTCCCTTTTGTCCATTCATTCCTTTCGTCTGTCTCTCCCTTGATCTTTTCTTTCTTCTAACCCCAAAGGAAGCCTTTAGCTCCTTTCTCATCATGTCCAAACTGTCATCTCTGCCAGCAACCAGTGACGGTTTGGTTGCATGTCAAGTGTGGCCTCCCAGCAAGTCCCCTTGCCATGCCCCTTCTGCACAGTCCGGGCACTCATGCCATCCACTGTGTGCATGGAGTAAGTAGTAGCTGATTATGCAGCATACCACACATCTCAGGAGGCAAAGCCAGGGACCCAGGGCATCTCCGCAGTTCCTGCTGCACCCTTTCTGGATCTTACTTTCTTGCAATGGGCTGGAGTCCCAGGCTTTTCATTTTTCTTACCCCTGTGAGGAAAAAAAAAAAAGAGAGAGAGAAAGAATATTCAGATGGGTGGATGCAGGACCTGGACCCTTCCATGTGAGGACCCTTAAAGAAGCAGTGGAAAATTGAACACATGCTTTAATTTTTTATTTTTGTTTTCTGTTTCAAGGCTTGTGTTTTTCAACAGAACAAAGTATTCTCCATGGAAACAATGTTTGTGGGGATAAAAGATGAGAATGAAGGTCATAACTGGCCCAGAAGAAAGGATGACCTGGATCACACCAGGGGCCCAGCTCTCCAGACAGGGGTGTGGCAGGGACAGGTGTGGGCCTGGCTTCTGTCATCCTCTGATCTCTTATGTGAGGCTGCCTTTTGCTCTAAAATCTGCTGGAAGCTAAAATGAAACACCTGAGCCATAAAATAGGTGGGCTGAATTTCAGGAAAGCCCACCCAGCCATCCTTACTAACGGTGACTGCAGCTCTGTTTGTAAATAAATTAGGAGGGTCAAACTGATGGATCAAAAGGGAGTAATTCTAAAGCAGTAATATTTGTGTGTGCGTGTGTGTGTGTGTGTGGCATATACTATTTCAGACACATTCAATTGATTTGAATCAGAGACATCAGACTCAGTTCAGGTGTTGCTTCCTCCAGGAAGCCTTCCCTGACTGCTTCTGGCAGGGCCTCTAGGGTGGGTTAGGCTTTCCTTTCGTGTACACAACCACTCAGTGTACCCAGCAACATGTCCTTACCAGGTTGTGAACTCCTTGCAAATTAGGACTGTGTCTTTTTTGTCTCTACAACAGCAACACCCAGTCCAGAGCCTGGCACATAGTAGGTCTTTAACACTTGTGTGCTGAATTGGAAGCGAGGCATCTTACAACTTTAGGTAGTTGGAGGCAAGGTAATTAGTGGTTTACGTTCAAGGGTTATGGAGCCAGACTTCTTGGGACAGATCCTACTATTAGCCTGGAGTAACTGTGGCCTCTTAGACCCCAATTTCCCTATCTGGAAAATGGAAGGGTGACTGGTATCCACCTCTTTGGACTGTTGCGTGTTGAATGAGATAATTATTTAAAGAGCTTAGCCTAGAGTCTGCTGCTTAGCTTAGTAGGCACTTCATAAACAATAGCTAATCGTATTATATTATTTGGTAGAGGGAGCTTTTCAGCACAAGAACAAATGGACCCTAGTTCTGTCTCTACTTTGCCTCTAATCCAGATTCGAGAGACCAACTCATCCAAAATCCTGCTTCTATGTGACACGTGAACACATCCAGCTTTACTGGAAACTATATTCCAGTCATTTATTTCAGGAATCTGAGCTCTGTGACCAAAGGCCCATAGCTGCCACCTGCTCAAGGAGCCGGTCAGGTGAACTTTGGCATTTCTGAGGAAGCTGATGACATCAGCCTAGTTCTGAGCACTTAAGGACTTCTTGCTGGTTGCCAGGTTACAGGATGAACATCGGAAAGACAGAGGTTTGTTTATTTCCAAATCTTTAAATAGTTTACAGGTTAGATAAAATGAATATCCTCCCTAAAACTGATTACTTCTATCCCTGCTAAGCCCTTTTATTATGACAGCCTCGCTAGTTAACAGAACACTTTTATGAGATGGGCAGGATAACCTCCCTTTGCAGATGAAGAATTGAAGGCCGAGAGAAGTTAAAGGAATTCTCAAGGTCATGCAGAGAACAGTTGTGTGTGTTGGAGGGGCCCTGTAGAACTTGGGACCCTTGACGATGAAACCAGTGTCCTATTTTATAACACATCTTGGCATAGCAGAGACTGTTGTTTATCCATTCTCCCTGTCTGCCTTTATAATAAAGTATCCAATTTTTAACTAGGCACATAGACACCTTCCCTGCACTAGTCTCCCTAGAAGACAAGTTTGGTTACATGATTAAGTGATTCAGTTCTGGCCAGGGAGAGTCGGTGGAAATGACGTGTATCCTGAAAGGGAGAAAAACATCTCCTCCCTCCTCCTTTTGGTCCACTGCCATGTGGATGTGAAGGTTGGAGTTCAAGCAGCCATCTTGAACCATGAGGTAGAGATAAACTGTGTTCTGAGGTTGGCAGATGGAAGACAGAAGGCTCTAATCCCTAAAACTGTGGATGGGCATCCTCACCTCAGATGGATTACACAAAACTTAGTACAATGTGAGAGAAACACATATTTTTGCCTAGTTTAATAGAGTGTTATTTTGGGTTTCTGTCACTTGTAGCTGAACCTAACCTAAATAAAACAAGTGTTTTTCTTTTGTACCAAGAAAAAAAAAAAAACAACCCAGATTACTCAGTGAGGGCTGCCAGGCCCTACATGACCCATCCCTGGCTTACCTCTTCAACCTCATTTTGCACCCATCTTCCTTTTCCTCCCTATACTTTAACCCCACTCTTATTTCTCACATGCTGCTCCTTCTGCTTAGAATGCTATTCACCTGGATAACTCCTGCTCGCTACTGGGGTCTCAGTCTATGTGCTCCATTTTTAGAGAGACATTCCTTGACCAAACTCCTTTTATTCTTTTCCTTTCCCGTTGTTCTTTTCCCTGATAGCTTTTAACTGTGGAAATATAGATCTTATTGCATGGTTATTTGTTTACTGTCTTCTTTGCCTACTAGATGCTAGCTCTGAGGACGGAGGAGCCCTCAACACTAGCCCTGGCTGTACACAGCACTCACCTGTGGCAGACCATTGTTTCCAAAGATGTTGGCAAAAAAATTTCCCAACCTCCCCCGCCCCCCACCCTTTGCAGTGTGGCTTGCCACTCTCCCATCAAGAGGTGGAGTCTATTTCTCTGCCTCTTAGAATCTGGGTAGGCCTTGTGAAAGCTTTCACTCATAAAATGTGGCAGAAGTGACACAGTACCTATTCCAAATGTGCCCTTACCTGGCCCAGGCCCTTCTGCTTTCCACCAGCCAGTTGCCATGTAAGAAGTGCACAGACCCTGCGGACACCATGCTGTGCAAAGCCCAAGCCAAGTGGAAGAAGGCTTGGAGGGTAAAACACTACATGAAGAGAGAGGGAAAGTCCACGGAGCACCAAGGCTCCTGCTATAGGAGGGAGCCCTTGGGGGTTCAGCTCAGATGAGCCTTTGGATGACTCCAGGCCCAGCCACGGTCCACTGGCAACCATAAGAATCTCGAAGCAAGAACTTCCCAGCTAGCAATGGATAATGTGAACACCGGCACAGAGTAGGCAGTCAGTAAATATTTGTTGAATGGATGATGGTTGGATTTCATTCTTTTCATTATTTGATTGTTAGAGCTAAAGATCCACAGTAATTCTGCAGAATGCCTTCCAGGGTGGAGCTCTGGTGGTGGCCCAAGCCATCCTTACTGGAGGCTTGTGGTTTAATCCTTGCAAGACAAATGCAAGCAGAAGTAGGAGTAGACCCAGGAGTTAAGGACACAGCATGAGAGGAAAGAGTCAGGGAGTCAGCAGGCTGTCATTGGTTTATTTGTTTACCATGGCATGTGCCGTCTTTAAATCCCCATCAACACAGCTAAAATCTCTGAACAAAGAGTAAGATGGGCAGGAAGTGAGACAGGTCAAGAGATGCAAAAAGATGGAGGTAGGACATAGCATGAGAGATTGTATACTGCTGTCTCTGGGCAGTGGGGTTATAGGCAATTTAAAACACTTTCTTCCTGGTGGGCACCTGGCTGGCTCAGTTGGTAGGGCATGCAACTCTTGATCTTGGGGTCAAAACAAACAAACAAACAAACCCAACCCACTTTTTCCTTTTGCTCATCCAAATTTTCTAAACGTCCTTCAAAACATTTCCTACTGCTTTATTAAAAATAAGAAATAAACTTTTATTTAAAGTCTTCAGTTGTGGGGAACCTGGGTTGCTCAGTCAGTTAAGAGTCTGCCTTTGGCTCAGGTCATGATCCCAGGGTCCTGGGATCGAGTCCCACATTGGGCTCCCTGCTCGGTGGGAAGCCTGCTTCTCCCTCTCCCTCTGCCTGCCACTCCCCCTGCTTGTGCTCTCTTACTCTCTCTCCCTTAAATAAATAAAATCTTTAAAAAAAATAAAGTCTTCAGTTGTGCTATGAACTTTATAGAAGGCGAAAACAACCAAACCAAACTGAAATAAGATAATGCAACCAAACAAAAACCCAACCTCCCAAACTGCATTCTTAGCAACCAGTGATTGTATTTTTTTAGTCTTAAAGGCCATTATTTCAGGAAATAAAGAAATGAGTATCTCCCAGAGTAACTTATAGAGGACAAAGAGGGTGAGCATGAGTGGGCTGCCAAGGGGGTGGCAGTCATCTAGAAACCAGGCACAGAGCTTTCTCCCATTTTTAGCTTCCCCTGGAATATTTGATTTGTTCCACTTGGGTCATCGATGCCTCAGCTAGCAGCATCTTGGATTCATCAAACCCTCTGATTTATGAATATCTAGCATTAAGTTGTTCTTTGGAAACTATTTTTGGTCAATATACTCACTGGTGTGATTAATTACATTTTATTAAGAGACCAGAATTTATTCTCTGGAAGTGTAACCTTTTCTAATTTGGAGGGGAGCAATTTTCAGCTCAGCCAGCTCAGGAACTATTTCACACTGAATCACCAGTAGAGAATCACTGCTCCCAAAGCCGGCAGCTCAGGATTTGGAAATCTGATGAGGAAAAAAAAAGTTAAAAACTAGATAAGTAAACATGGGAAGGGAATAACTCTGCTTCTCCAATTAGGATCTCCCAGGGTCCTCCTAAGGACATTCATTCAATAGGTATTTATTGACTTCTGCTTGTATGCCAGTAGCTAGCTGGACCACTGGTTTCCCATAACATGTGGCATTCCTTCATTCATTTATTCAGTAAGAGATTAGTAAGCACCTACTATGTGCCAAGCATCGCTATAGGTCTAGATTCTTGTGTTACATCAATGAACAAAACTTATATTCTAGTGGGAGATTACATTCTAGTGGGAGGGGAGAATAACAATAAACCTATACATAAGCAAATGATATAGTATGTTAGAAGGTTTCAAGTCACTAGAAAATAAGAACAGGGAAGAGGCATCAGAAGGACCACGTGTGTGCACACACATAACTTTGCAGTTATTAAATAGAGTGGTATAGTGGGTTGAATAATGGTCCCCCAAGAGGTATGTCCGAGTCCCAACCCCTGGAATTTGTGAAAGTGACCATATTTGGTAAAAGGGTCTTTGCAGATGTAATTCAGATAAGTGTCTTGTATTAGGATTCTCCAGAGAAACAGAATCAGTAGGATAGATAGATAGATAGATAGATAGATAGATAGATAGATAGATAGATAG
>NC_058404.1:162169563-162288032 GCF_002201575.2 Neomonachus schauinslandi | reverse complement strand
TAGATAGATAGATAGATAGATAGATAGATAGATAGATAGATAGATAGGAGATTTATTGTAGGTATTGGCCCATGCAGTTATGGAGGCCAAGAAGTTCCATGATCTCTATCTGCAAGCTGGAGAACCAGGAAAGATGGTGATGTAATTCAGTCTAAGTCCTAAGGCCTGAGAATCAAGAGGCTAATGGTATAAATCCTGATTGAGTCCAGAAACCCAAGCACCAGATGCAACAAATTTCAAGGGCAGAAGACAGATGTCTCAGCTCAAGCAGAGAAAAAGCAAATCTGCCATTTCTCTGCATTTTTGTTCTATTTGGGCTTTCAGTGGATTGGATGATGCCCACTGGTGTTGGAGAGGGCCCTCTGCTTTATTGAGTCTACCAATACAAATGGTAATCTCTTCCAGAAACATCCTCATGGACATGCCCAGAAATGATGTTTTACCAGCTCTCTGAGCATCCCTGAGCCCAATCAAGTTGATGCAAAAAATTAACTATCACAGGTCTTGAGATGAGATCATCCTGAATTATCCAGGTGGGCCACAAATCCAATGACAGATTGGCTTAGAAGAGGAAAGGCAGAGGGAGGTATGAGATACACAGACAGATAAAAAGTCCACAAGCAGAGGTTGGCAGCCCCAAGTCAAGGAATGCTTGCAGCCACCAGAAGCTGGAAGACACAAGGAAGGATTCTTCCCTATAGCCTGTGGAAGAAGTGTGGACCTGTCCACACCTTGACTTTGGACTTCTGGTCCCACAGACTAATAGAAAATAGATGTCTGTTGTTTTTAAGCCACCCAAGTTGTGGTAATTTGTAGTCCTAGGAAATGAACGTAGATGATCAGAGTAGTTTTCATAGAGAAGTGGTATTTGAGGAAGTCTTAAAGGAGATAGGAAATCAGCTGTGTAAATATTGAGGGGAGAGCTGTCTGGGCATAGTGAATGGCCTGCTATCAGGGGAGGGTGCCTGGTGTGGGGAGTGACATGGAGGCCAGTGTGGCTGAGACAGGAGGTGTGAAAGGGAGAGGAGTAGGGGGAGACAAGGATAAAGAAATAACAGAGAAACCAAAGGAAGCTGACAGAGCATGCAGGGCCTCTTAGGGTGTTGTAAGACAAAACTTTGGAATAATGGTGCATGTGGAATTAACTATAAAAATACTACTATTGAGTTTCTTTTATGTGACTAGTAATGTGGCAGGATCTTCAGGTACACAATCTCAGCTATTCCTCACCAGGCCCTCATGAGGAAGGTTTCATTCCCTTAACTCAATGGATGGAAAACTCTACACTACCCATATACTGTTGCATAACTGGAGAGTGGTCAACCTGAACCCCAGAGCCAGTCTCCTCTGCCTCAAAGCCCACACTCTTTCTGCCCCATCACACAGCCTTACAAGCACATGCACAATAAAGGAATAGAAAGAAAATTCTTGTCTGTTAAAGGACATCTACAAAAAAACTACAGCTAGCATCATACTTAATGATGAAAGAGTGAATACTTTTGGGTGGGAGGATGGGTTAGCCTGGTGATGGGTATTGAGGAGGGCACATTCTGCATGGAGCACTGGGTGTTATGCACAAACAATGAATCATGGAACACTACATCTAAAACTAATGATGTAATGTATGGGATTAACATAAGAATAAAAAAATTAAAAAAAAAAGTGAATACTTTCCTCTCAGACTGAGAACAAGGCAAGGTTTTTCAAGCTCTATATTCTCTCCTCTCCACCCCCAACCTCTGTATTCTTGTTCAGCATTACACTGGAAATCATAGCCAGTGCATTAAGGCAAGAAAAAGAAATGAAGAAATACAGATTGGAAAGGAAGAAATAAAACTATCCCTGTTTGCAGATTACATGAAAATCCAAGGAATCTGATTTTTTTTTTAATTCAAAAACTCAGAAGTGAGTTTGGTAAGATTGCAGAATACAAAGTCAACACCAAACTTCAATTGTATTTCTATATACTAGAAATGAACAATTGAAAACCAAAATTTAAAACAAATAGTACTTATAATAGTTACCTCCCAAATTAAATACTTAGTTATAACTCTAACAAGACATATATAGGATTTGTATGATGAACACTAATGGATGAAAAAGAAAATCAAAGAAGACCTAAAGAAACAGAGAAACATACCATGTTCATGGATTGAAAGGCTTTCCAACGGTAATGATGTCAATTTTCCCCAGATTGATTTAATGTCATTCCAATCAAAATCTTAACTGAATTTTAAAAATAGATATAGATAAGCTGCTTTTAGACTTTATATGGAAATGTGAAGGAATAAAATAATCAAAACAATTTTGGAAAAAAGAGAATAAATTTGGAGGCATCATACTACACAATTTTAACACTTATTCTAAAATTTATAATCATCAAAGCAGTGAAGCAATTAGCAATGTGTCTATTTCCAAAGTGATGGACACATAGATCAAGAAAACAGAATAGAAAGTCTAGAGGTAGGGACGCCTGGGTGGCTCAGTCGTTAAGCGTCTGCCTTCAGCTCAGGTCATGATCCCAGGGTCCTGGGATCGAGTCCCACATCGGGCTCCTTGCTCAGTGAGGAGCCTGCTTCTCCCTTTCCCTCTGCTGTTCTCCCTGCTTGTGCTCTCTCTCTCTGACAAATAAATAAATAAATAAATCTTTAAAAAAAAAAAAAGAAAGTCTAGAGGTAGACCCACACAAATATGGCCAATTGGTTTTTTGCAAAGCTAATTCAATAGAGAAAGAATAGTTTTTCAACAAATGTGGTTTGGATAATTGGACATCTATATGACACCCCAAAATAAAAATAAAGTGAAACTCAACCTAACCCTCACAGCTTATACAAAAATAAACTCCAAATGGTCATAAATGTAAATGTAAAACATAAGACTATAAAGTTAAACTCCAGTGGAATGAAGTCACAGAATGAACTGGAAATCATGTCCTTTTTGACCACTATATTAAAAAAAAGAGGGAAATTTAACAAAAAGGGAGTATCTCCTTTAATTTGGAGGGACAAAAGGGAATGGAAGAAAAAAAAGATGCTAGGAAAGAAATTGGTGACTCATATGAAGGAATGTGGTCTGAAGGATACACTAGGGAACACAATCCCCCAGAATAGCAGTGTATTGACAGTCAGGCTTTGAACCCAGGCTCATTCATTCGTTTGTTCAACAGCTATTTATCAAGCCCTCCTGTATCTGAGATGCTACATATGTAATGGTCAAGAAAATAGAGACCGTGTTCTGTAGGTCATGAAGATTACACTGAGGTGGGAAAAATAGACTTGAAACCAATAAACACACTAATAAATAAATTTGTGATAAATGGTATGGAAGAAAACAACAGGCATCCTCCTACAAAAAAGAAGAAGGGAGACCTACTTTAGGCTGAGTGGGTGTCAAGGCAGGTCTTCTCAAGGAAGAGTCAGAGAAGGATGAATAGGAAAAAGCCAGGACAGGACTGATGGGGAGAGGCTCCATGCCAGGCCTCAGGAGGAATGAGCTGGGTGAACACAAGGAACAGAAAGAAGGCTGGGTAAATGGTGGAGGGTAAGGGAGAGAGTAGCATGAAATAGTTCTGGAGAGGACATTGAAGAGTTTTTATGCAAGGTAGTGACATGATTCAGGGCACATGCAAAAGATAACAGTGGCCATGTATGAAAAGTGGTCTGGTCCAGGTAAGGAGGAGAGCAGGATAAATAGCCGGAGAGTCTTTACAGTGGTCCATGGTAGCCTAATAGGTGGGATGTCAGTGGAGAGGAAAAAAGTGAACAGGTTTGAGAGAGATTTTTGGAAGTATTAGTGTGAACTCTATGAACATTTCAACATTTGGTTGTTTTTTATTTATAAAAGTGATAATTTCATGTAGCTTGGTCTAAAAGAATTGACAGGACTTGGTAATGGATTAGATTTGGAGGGTGAGGAAGAGGGAGATATCAAGAGTGGCCCCCATGTTTCTGGCTTTAGCAACAGAGTATATGGAAATGCCCTTTACCAAGATGGGGAAGACTGGAGGGACAACAGGGATTGGGGTTATGGATGTGGGTAGAAGAAGTTCAGTTTACAGATGTGGGGTTGAAGTTATCTGGGTAATCTCTAAAGAGAGACGTCACTGTGGCAGCACATTTGAGTGCTCAGGAGAGTTCTGGCTGAGAGACATCTGTAGGATTTCAGCATATTAGATGATGATACTTAAAGACATGGAAGTAGATATGCTCTGGGAGAAAGTTCAGAGTGAGAAGAGAAGGGCCCAGGAGCGCCAGTATTTAGAGACTAGGGAAAGGAGGAGGAGCAGTAAGAACATGGAGAAGGGGTCAGAGGCATAGGAAGAAAACTGGGAGAGTTCAAGGCTGCCACGAGAGGAGCAGGTAAACAAAAAAGAAAGAATGATTGTGCTGAATGCTGTTGGGGGGAGGGTGGCGGTGTCTAGCAAGATGAGATATTGATTATTCATAATTTAAAATCCAGGTTGAGAAAATGTGTCAGCTACTTTTTTCAAAGAACAACTTCAAAAACAGATTTCACTGTACATAAAAAAACCAGAATCATTACCATCACAGAGAGGGAGCCCTGCAATTGGCATAAAGGGATATAATAATATGAACACCTACAATGATTTTACTTTGTGCCAGACACTGATTTAAGTATATGTATATTCACTCACGTAGTCCTCACAACCCCCTTGGAGGTAGGCAGCATTACCCCCAATTTACAAAAAGGGCAAAGATGAACTCACCCCGAACCACAGGGCTAAATGTGGGGGAGCTGGGATTGAATCTGGGAATTCTGACTCTGAGGTTAGTGCTGTTAAGTACTATACTCTCATCAATGGTTGATGATGACAGATGGACAGAGATTCCGTAACAAACCCGAAAGTTCTTATTTGAAAAGAATTACAGAGTATCACAGTTAATGTAAATAGACAGCTGCCGAAGGTGAAACAGTTTTCAGTTGTGAATTAGTGCATTTGTGTGTGTGCATGTGCATGTGTGTTTAAATTTCTCTAATCTTGAGCAGATCTTCTGCCGTATGTGGCAACTTGTTTCCATGATGGCTACAACAATATCTCCCATCCAGCCTGCCCTTTCCCTCCCCTTGAATCTGGGCTGCACTTGGTAACTTGCTCCAACCAATTAGAATATGGTGGAAACCACATCTAGAACTTCCAAGGCCAGGCCTTAAGATGCTTTTTAGCTTCTGCTTTCACTTGGGGAAAGCAACCATCATGCAGGGAGCTTGAGGCTCTGCTGGAGAGAGAGGCCCTAGAGAACCAGACGGAATGAATCCAGAGAGGCCACAGGGAGAAGATCCAAGGCATCCCAGCTGACAGGCAGCACTGAGGTCCCAAACAGCTGGGTGACGCCATTTTGGACCTTCCAGCCCAGATGCACCGTCAGCTGAATGCAGCTGCAAGAATGAACTAGCTAACACCATGGGAAGAAGAGTCTTCATGCTGAGCCCTGCCCAGATTCCTGACCTACAGCATCACCAGCAATAATGAAGAGTTTTTGTTGTAAGTAACTAGGTGCTGGGTGGTTTGTTATGCAGCAATACCTAATTGATAAACTCTATCCGAATCCTCTCTCTGTTCCTGAGGAGTGTTAGAGGTCAAGAGAGAGCCTTGTACTTTGACTCACAAATCTATGACAGACCTGGAAGGCCTTGGTTGAGGACCTTATCTGTCTCTACTTGGCCTCAGGTACCCAATAAAGAAGATCGAGTTCCAGTAAAAGCTACTCGTGACACTAAAATGTTATCAATGCATTTCTTCGGATAATGTAGTTATAGGTAATTTCCTGCATTGGTTCAATTTTTCTAGAATGAGTAAAAACCGCTTCAGTAATGAGGAAAGATACAGTACATGGCTCTCTTCTGTAACTGTGGAAGCCACCGTTCCTCCTGGGGTGTCCTGTCCCTCAGCAGAATAGCCTTGAGTTCTCCACCTGGCGGCTGCTTTCTCCAAGTAAAAGTAGCCAGCTGGTGGGCTGCACAGAAGCCGCTCTCAATCCTTTTCATCTGTCCTGTTGCGCCTTAAAGAGCCAGATACTCATTTTCCTCGTGTCCTTGCAGCTGGTGGGGGGGGAGCAGGCAACAAAGTACCATCCAGTAAGATACACAGGCAAGTGTGCTGAGCGGTTTTTGGACAGGAGTTTTCCTTTCTGGGAAGGAAGGAAAGAAAGAAGGAGAGAAAGAGAGAGAAAAAGAGAAAGAGAGAGAGGGAGGGAAGGAGGAAGGAAGGAAGGAAGGAAGGAGAGAGTGATAGAAAAGAAGGAAGGGAGGAAGGAAGAGAAAAAGAACTATACCAGAGATTTTTTCCCCCCTCTCCTCCCTCTGCTCCTTGCCTTTGGACATGGTCACATGAAACTGTGATGTTCTGGAGGTCCTGCAGCAATCTTGTAACCATGAGGCAACATGTTCATTAAAAAAAAAAAAAAAAGTCTGCTTAAAAAGACAAAAACAAGGAAGAAGGCCCCTGGCTTCTTGATATCATCACTGGCTGCAGAACCAACCCCGAGACCAACTGTTGACTACTTGTTAACTAATGACAAATGTATTTATGGCAGCTGAAAGCATTCTTAGATCACACAATAACCCTGTGGGTATTTAACATTTTCTTACTAGTACTTAGTTTTTCCATGCAGCCAAATGTTCTACTGTAAATTAATCCTTTTCCTTTTTATTTTGTCTCAGTGGAGATGAAGACTTGTTGGTTACCCATCTTTGCATAATTAAGCCTGTTAGACATGTGATGGCTATTGTAAACTCACTCACAATCCAGTTTATGGAATTTATTTGCCTATCTTCAGCTGTGATGGTGAAATGTCATTACTCTGCCAAATCCTGGTGGTTTTGGCAGAAGTGGGTGTGTGGCATGTGTCCTGTTGTTTTCCTTCTTGGCCTCATGGCATCATACCCTCATTAGCCACCATACCCCCCATATGGGAAGACACATGCAGGAAGGCTGTGGGTCTGCACAATCCTATCAAAAGCAAAGACAAGGAAAAATTCAGGTGAGTCTCAGCCACATGACTTAGACCAGTTTTCTGGTTTTATTTTAACTTTGTATTATGGCAATTTAAAACATATGCAAAAATGGAATAGTATTACAAACCCCCATGTACCTAGCACTCAGCTTTAACAATGAATAATTCATGATCTTTTTTTCTGTATACTCCTACCCACTTATAACTCCTTCTCATATTATTTTGAAGTAAATCCAGGCATCATATCATTTCATCTACATACATTTCAGTTTGCATCTCTGAAAGCTAATGAGTCTTTTAAAAGTATAACAACATTACTAGCATACTTAAAAATAATTCCTTAATATCATCAAATATCCAGTCAGTGGATATTTCATATTTCATATTTCTACCAACTACCTTTTAAAAATTGGTTGTATTCTATATAATTTTTTTTAACTTGGCACAAAAGAACACATCTTCATGGAAGAACTTTTGCAAAACATGAAAAAGCAGAGAAGAAAATCTAGGCTCACCCATAATCCCTGGATCCAATGCCAGTCTATCTGGTGCCATGCATGATTAGAAAAAGATGGACCTTCCCAGCAGGCACAGCCCTGAGCCAAGATGTCATCCATGGCTTGTTCTCTCAAGGGGATGCCCTTGTGCCTTGCAGAACCAGACCGTTGCACTTCCACAGCCCTGAGTAGATTATCGGTGTCTACATTTTGGAGTACAGCCTTTCAGATTTTCTATGGATATATATGTAACTTTTACATCATTGTTTTCATACTGTACATTCTGTTTTGTATGCAGCTTTTTTCACTTAATAGAAGACCATAAACATTTTCCCATGTCATTAAATTTGCTTCCAAAGCATGACTTTCTGTGGCTGCACAGGGGTACCATAATCGATTTAAGCAGTGGCCAATTGTTTAGGCCAATTGCCCTTGGAGTGTGGTTCTTGTCTTCAGTAGATAAAAAACTCAGGCAAGAACATTATGTCCTTCTTGGGAGAAACATTAAAACACATGGGGGAGTTTCTGCACATGCATTGCATGATCATGAGGTTTTAAATTGGTTCCACCCGTTGGTTTGGGAAGAAAGCAAAGGTATGGTTCCACTTAGTTCAACTTATGCCTTGAGGGGCAGGGAGAACTGTCCCTTGACATGTTTAGATTCCTAGGAATTCCATAGTAAACAAGAAGCTTCAGTGAAGAGCAGTGAGGCAATTAAATGGAACATGTTTATTGGGACAGTCACTCCCAAAGTTATGCAACCAGGAGATTTGGGGTTTGGGCAACCAATCTCAGCCAATGTCTGAGGTTAACAGAAGGCAGCAGGCTTAAGGGTTCTCTTGGATTGGTTTTGTTGGGTTTTAGGGCATGAACACAGCCATCCTTGGATGCAAACCACCAACTGATGCCTTGTGAGCAATATCATCACAGACTCAAGGAGTTGGCCAGTGGATTCTCAGAAAATTGCCGGCTCATAATCTCCATCTCTTGAGAATTAGGATAAACATTAAGGTTAATTGCAAAGCATCCATTTGCCCAAATCCACAACCCACAGTCAGCCCTAAGCCTGAGCCCTAAGCCTAGAGCCTACACTAGCTCTTATCTTTACTGAATCCACTGAACTAAATGACTCAGTTTAATGGAGTCACTGGGGCAGGGTGAGGTCAGAGGGCAGATGTAAACTAGAAATTCCTAACCCCAGAGGCCACTCCCCATGGGTCACAGAGTTTGGTAAGTGCCTTGAAATTCTTCAGATGGGTAGGCCACTTAAATGCAAATGATCAGTGTTATATGTTGGGCAGCCTAGAGAAGGATTTAGAAGGAAAGTCCCTCTGATTTTACATCAACTCATAAAGTTTAAACATTAATAAAGAGCCCATATCATTGGGCCTTGATGGAAGGCATGTCTCAGGATAAGAGAAGGCACAGAGTCTGGGGTCCTTCCGAAAGATGCCTTGCACATGACCTGCTAGGTATTCTGAAGTCCTAAACCTGTAATTGAGCCATCTCTCATTAGCTTCCAAGGAATGACATTTTCATCCAGAATTTCACCCAGTTCTTGTATCAGAAATGCTACTGGATGGTGTGTTGCTTTCCTGGGGCTGCTATAACAGCATAGCATAAACTGGATGACTTAAAGCAACAGAAATATATGCTCACATAGTCCTGGAGTTTGGAAGTGTGAAATCAAGGTCCTGTCTCGAAGCCTCACAGGAGGACCCTTCCCTGTCCCTTCCAGCTTGGGGTCACTTCATGCTGGTGTTCCTTGGCCTGTAACTGCTTACCTCTGATCTCCATCTCATCTCCCCAAGGCTATTTTCCCTCTGTGTGTGTGGCTGGGTCCACATTTCCCTCCTCTTATAGGAAACCAGTCGTACTGAATTAGGGTCCACCCTGATGACCTCATCTCAACTTGATTACATCGACAAAGATTCTATTTCCAAATAAGATCATATTCATAGGTGCCAGAGGTTAGGACTGCAACATATCTTTTGGGGGACACAATTCAACCCATAATGGATAGAGAGTCAAAGGTCTGAGATCACAGACCCAGTTTTCTCACAATTGTTGTGTGATCCTGAGCAGGTCACGCAGCATCCCTGGGCCCCAGGTGCCCTCATCTGTCCCCTAGGAGCCCTTGGGGTCTGCAGATTCCATGTAGTTTGAACAAGAGCCTCATTTGTTTCCAATCAGTCAGAGAATATACTCAGAGCAGAAAGGGTCTGCCAGTGTGGAAGGAGCCTCACAACTCAGAGGCAATATCAGGACCAGGGTAGCGTGTCATGGCTTCCTATCATGGCAGATGGGGTATGTTGAATGGGGAAGGAAAGGCGCAGGATCCCTCCAGCAGTGCCTGGCAGGGCCTCTGTGGTGCAAGCCGCCAGGCCCCCAACTAAAGAGCAATCAGCCAAATGGCCCTGCTCCTTCCTCCCGTTACCACAGCTTGCCAACCCCCCTGGGGACAGCATTGGTGATCATTCGTCCTAAAACCCAATAAGCACAGTTGGTGGCCCTTGGCTTCCCCAGCTCGTCATGAAGCCAGCATTAACAGGTGAGACCCTCCAGGCTCGGACGACTCAGTGTAATCCATCCAGAGGAAATATGGCTCCCCTTAGCCCAGCTTAAATATTTAGACAGCCACAGTGCCTGTGTGCTCCGAATGCAAAGCCTGGGAGTAGGTGAGAGCGTTTTAGCTCTGGTGAGACTGAAGGAACTTGACATGTTATTGAGTTGGGGGCCACCGGAGGTGAAGCCAGGCAGTTACACATTCCAGGAATGCGGATGTGGTGCTCCCAGTGTGTATCTGAGGCTGACAGGGTCTGACAGTCCCCATCTGGGAACGATAACCTGCGAGCAGCAGAGCAGGCCGTGAGGAGGAGGGCTGTTCTGCCTCCCGCCTCTGCCCCGTCTTCTTTCCTTCTTTCCCTCTGCTCTGAGCTCCCAGGGAGCTGGGGAGGTCATGGGGAAGTGCCTGTCCCCCCCAGTTTGGGCTGCGCAGGAATCTTGGGGAAGGCAGGCTGGGGGGGGTTGGCTCACCGAATGCTTGCAATTCCAGGAGCAGCAGGCTGAGGACAGAATCCATTTCCCCCCCTCTGGGAGACCCGGATGGAATGCCATGGGGGGGAGGCAATTGGGGATGCCAACCCATCACCCAGCCGGCTGCCTGGGGCCCGCAGTGGGGCCAGGAGGTGGCAATGTGTTTATGTCACGTTTAATACCTCGGGATTGCTTTGTGTGAATGGGGGAGGGGGCTTTCATCTGTGAAGTTCAAAGCGCCCTCGCAAACTTCCTCTGCTAATCCTCACTCTGATCTGAATTTTGTTGTGTAACTAAACTGATTACAAGAATTTGGTGAATCAGGCTAGGGCTGGGCCCCTGGGACAGACTTCCTCATGCTTTGCCCCCTCATGGCGCGCTGGCCCTGGGGCAAGGCGGTGAGGTCTGGGAAGCTAGGTTATGGCACAGAGAAGGTGGGGGCAGAGCGGTGGCTCAAGGAACACATCACGCAGCCTAGCCCTGTCGTGTTTTACACACATGACACGGAGGGCAGAAATGGACAAGACATACTTGTGAATCCTGCTCTCTTTTCTGTGGTCCAGAATGACATCTACATCTCTGACGGCCTTCTGGTCACCTCCACGGGTCCTTCAAGCACAGCCTGCCCAGAACTCAGCCCAGGATCGCCCCCCCGCCTGACTCATTCCCTGCAGTGCTGCCCTTAGACTGTCCTGGGCTCCTGCCCTAGGGACACTTGAAACCCTTCCCTCCCGCTGTCTTCTGGCTGGGCCCTTTCCCACAGGGACAGGTCCACCCAAAGCCCATGCCAAGCCCCGAACCATACTTATGTTCCAGGACCCCAGATTTCCCTGCCCAAACAGCTCCGAGCTTCTCTCAGGGTCGTGCAGGCCTCTGGCGCTGGTCAGTTCTGAGGAGGTCACGCTCCACTGCTGGGGTGGCCGGTCCTGTGGGAGGGCATAGGGGAGCCGGGCTGTGCGGGCTGGGCTCCTCGTGCTGCAACAGGCCTTCCAGGGTGCAGGCTTGGGCCACAGGTCCTGGCCTGGCCCCCTGTGATCTACAGCTCCACCACACCTCACCATCTGGAGTTTCTGAAGCCAGAAACCCACCATCATGTTTGAGTCCCCAACTGATCCCCCAACTGATCCTCACCATCAACCAGTCACCAAGTTCTCTCGCTGCCACCTCCAGAATGGCTCTTGCGTGCCTTCTCTTCTCTCCATCCAGCTGTCTCTGCCTCTCTTCTGCTCTCCTGGAAGAAGCTACAGCCTCATCATGGGTCTCCCAGCCTCTACACTGGTCCCTCTCCAATTCATTCTCTGCATTCTGGCTAGAAGGACCTTTCATCCTCTGATCTTGTGACTTCTTTATTAGTCACACTTGGAAAAACCTCTGCTTGACCTTTGGCTCTCAACTTGGAGGTCGCCTCTGTGGAAGCTTCTGTGACACTTCCAGGTAAGGTCAACAAGGATGCTGTTAGTGAACTACCCGGAAGCCTCACACTTGGTGCCTCAGCACATCCCCACCATACATTATAGGTACCTGTGAATTTTCTAGAAGTCCCACTAGACTGTGAGCATCGTGAGGGCAGTGACATCACATGTGTTGGTTCTTGGGTCCACAAGACCTAGCACAAAGTCTCGGGCAGGTTAGATGTTCAACATATATTCGGTGAATGAATGAATGAAGGGTCTGGACAGTGTTATTGCTAAGACTAGGACCTATGTCTTCTGAGACTTCTGAGGGCACCTGCCAGGTAACTTCTCAGACCACTGGTTTTTGAAGAGAGTTTCAACATTGCTGTTAAGCTAAAGCATCCTTGGAGATGTAGCAACATGGAGCAAGCTCAGTTTACTAGAATTCCTCTGGAGGAGAGTATAATCTAACATGGTTGGAAACAATCTTTCAGAAGTAACTATGATGCTTCACGATGTGTAATTTTGCTAGGTGGGTGTGCAAGTTTGGGGCCAGAGAAGAATTGCTCAGGACAGGAAGCTGGAGGCTGAGCTGATACTAACAGTCCTCATTCTCCCCTTTCCTGCAAACCACTCTCAGTGTCTTCATGTGTAACCCAGCCTCCTCTGCAGTCAGGAGCGGCTGTGTGGCTGAGCTCTGGCCATTGAGATGTAAGCAGAGTTGCTGTATGGGACTTCTGGGAGGGCTCTGTAACTAGTAGAGGGTGTGCATACTCTTTTTGCCCTTCCTTGGTTCCTCCTTCCTGTTGCCTGGGATGGGAATGTAATGGCTGGAGCTCCCAGCAGCCATGTTGGATCATGAGGCAAACTTGAAGGATAGAAGCAATGAACTAGGACAGTGGAGCAGAAAGCTGCAAGGAGCTTGGGTCCCTAATGAGTTTGTGGAGCCACTATACAAGCTGTCTAGACTGTCATGTGAGAGAGGACTGAATCTCTTGCTGAAGGTGTCATGGTCAGGTCTCTGATACTGGCAGTCAAATACTATTTCCACCTGAGTCAGGGGCCAGATGATTAGCTTGCCTGGGTTGCTGACTGCCTCAGTTGGGTCTGCTCCTGGCCCGTAGCCCAGAACTCTCCTTACTCCTCCTTCCTCTGCTTTCTCTTCCCATGTTGGCACAGCCCCAGGCACCCAATGGTTCCCATGGCTGCCCATGAGCAATTCCCTCCTAACCTGGCAAGCTACGCCCAGTCTCAGGTAATGCGTCCGCATGCAACAGGAGACTGGGATGCCAAGACAGTTATCAGCAGGGGAAATTTAACCATGAGCAAGACCCTAAAACGCTGTAAACCGAGACTCTCAGAAGGCTGGGCCTTTTTGTTTATCATGGAACCTGTTTCCTGGAATAAATTGATGAGATGTGATTGTTTTCTTGAAATTATAGACAGGAACACCACCAGGATAGGATGTTCAGAGCACTTTGTATAGCTCCTCCAGGCATCCAGGGTGCAAGGGGGACGTGGGGGGAAACGCAGAAGATACCCTTCTTCCAGCGGGAAAGGGAGATAGAGCAAGAGGTGACAAGGCCTTGTGACGGCACCTTCTGTGGCCCACACATGCACCTCATCAGCCGCTGGGCCACCCGAATGTGCCACTGCAGGTTTGCCCCAGTCTCAGACCCTGGAAGGGGGTGCCCTTCGCCCCCGGCTGTGGGACCCATGAGCGCCCCAGAGGGCAGGAGCTCAGGGCTTGGAGAAGGGAACTGACTTGCCCACGATCACAGCGACTCGGCACAGAGTCAATTCAAGAACAAGAACAAGAAAGTCGACAGCAGTAATAATAACTAAGGGCTATGTTGTTAACCTAACACACAATAAAACAAGACCTCATTTTGTGAAGTTCTTTTTTGTCCTTTCATCCTCAGAGTAACGGCATGGGACATTTGGATTCCCGTGTCATGAGTGAGGGGACCGAGATACAAGGAGGTTCAGCACACTCCCAAAGCCACCTGGCCAGGTCATGGCAGCACCCGGGCGGAGGGCCCCTCGGAGCGGTGTTCTTTCCACTACGGCCCAGGTGGTTTAAAAAAGGTTTCCAAATTAGAGCAAGTTTGGAAAAGGTACTTCTTTTCTTTAATGTCTTCCTGCAGCAGTGTGTTTCCATCTGCGTGTGACCGGAAGCGAGAGGCTTCGGGGACAGGCTGGCGTCCCCATGGTGCTGGGGGACAGCCAGGGTGATGGCAGCAGGGAACGTTCTGCTTCCTCCATCCCTGCTCTGTCCTCATCTTCTTCCCAGGCAGGGAGGACCTTGACAGGCAGCTTGGCAAGTGACATTGCCCAGGGGCGCTGTGAGCGGATGACCTTTGAGTATCTACACCTGGGGACAGGTGACACTTCAAGGGACAGGTGCACCGATAAAAGGCAGGATCCTGTTTGAAATGCTTGAGAGGGCTGTGTGTGCAGCTTGACTGAGAGCAGGTCTGTGGTGACTCATTTACAAAACCTATTATCAACTGTCAACCTTCTCCTTTATCTTTCTTGAAAATTATAAGATTTGGATAGAAGTATTGTTTAAATTTGAAAATCTCTGTATGTATGATTCTGAAACATTTTCTGATGCTCCAAGGGTGGGGGCTTCTGAGGATCAGTAACGCACCTTGTGACATCACCACAGGTGGGTGCTCTGGGGACATGGAAGTAGATGTGGCCTAAGCCAATAGGGACACACTCCTGTGTCTGGTGGCGTGACCCAAGCTCTGCTGTGCTTCATTCAACAAATACTAGTGGATACTTTTTCCTTTTTTATTTCTATTCATTCCCTCTATGATCTCCTTGCTTTGGTACCATCTTTTTGCTTCTGACTCCCACACTGATGTCCAATTATCATTCACTCAACATCTCGACTTGGATGTGCAGCGGACACCATGAACTCAACATGTCCAAACAGAACTTCCAATCATCCCCTTGAAATACCTCACCCACAGCTTCCCTGTCTCAGTCAATGGAAACCATCTCTCAATATTTCAGGCCAAAAACCTTGGAGCCACCCTTGACTCCTCGCTCCTCATAACTGACATTCAGACTCTCAGAAAATCCTATTGGTTCAACTTTCAAACTATTTCCAGAATTTGACTGCTCTCACCACCCTCACTGCCACTGCCTTGGTCCATATCACTCTCTTCTCTCACTTGGATTATTGCGTGACCTCCTAATTGGCCTCCCAGCTTCCATCCTGGCCTCTTCTGTCTACTCTCTACATGTTAGCCAGAATGAACTTGTTAAAATACAAGTGGGATTATGTCAATCCTCTGCTCAGAAACTTCCAGTGGCTTCTTGACCCTCCGAAGGGAGCCATAGCCCTTTCTAGGATCCACAAGCACCCCTACAATTTGCCCCCTTCTCCCCAAGACATGGCAGACCTCATCTTCTGCTCCCATCCCCCACTGCTGCTCTGCTCCTTGCTTCTCCTTCAGCACCCTGGGGCCACGACCGCACCAGAGCCCTTGCACTGACTGAAACTCTGTCCTCTTCCTGAATCTCTCCCCAACACACCCCTCCTTGCCTTGACTACACAACCAGTTCCTGCACTTCCTTTGGGTACTTTCTCAGTGAGCTCTCGCTGTCCATCCTATCTAGAATTTTACCTTCCCCCACGCTTTGTCTGCCCCCTTCCCCCCGAGGTAGATGCCACTGTTTCCTACCCAGGTTCTTCTCCTAGCTGGTGCACCCACCCCACGCTGCTGTGAACATGGCTGCCAGTGGCTCCCAGATGTCCTGCTTCTCTGGAGAATTGCCCTCGATGAGCAGGTGTGGCCCTGGCTGGGAAGTTGCAGCCCCTTCCTCACTTGCCCCTGGGCAGCCCAGAGCCACGAATGCCCTCATGAACAGCAGTATTAAGCATTTGCTGTTACTGAAACCAAAGAACATACACTAACCAGAAACCAAGCCCAGGGAGGTAACTAGGTCATTGACTAGTCAACAGTGCAGAACCTCCCTGATCTGAACCTCACCTGGATGGTCTGATTCCACAGCATCAGCCTTGTTGTCCCTCTGGGCTGAGAGCAGTGCCACCTTGCTGGAATGCACCCCTGGCACCCCCTGTGAAGGTGTGCCCAAATGAACCTGTAGAGTGAGTTAGGCAATGGCTCTCAGTTTGCTTTGGCATGGTGATAGCCCACAAAAAAAGGGAGCTTTCCTTCTTGCCCTTGCCCATTTCCATCTCTATCACACATTCTGATCGCTCACCCCAGCGAGGAAGAACAGCCCTGCCTGGATGCCTTCCACCTCTTACCTTTCCTCATCCATTTAGTTTTCAAATCACACCTGGATGCAGATTGATAGGCTTCTCCTGTTTATCATTTGACCGAGACAGGAGCGAGTAGACTGTGGGAGAGAGGTCGTCAGTCCCAAGAGGAGCTGTCAATGACTTTGGACAAACAAGCAGGGATCTGGGTTCGTGGGAAATCACCCAGATGGGGAAGAGGAGACCGCTGGGATCAGAAGCCATTTTTATAAGGCTGGACAAAATAGATGAGAAAGTGGGCAGAGTTTGTGGGCAAGTTAGGAGTCCAGGACCCCGGCGTGGTCAACAAGCTCTGGATTTGTGCAAGTCTCAGACATATAGAGGAATGAGGACTCACTCATTCTTTCAACTTATATTTACTGAGCACCAACTACAATTACATACCAGGCACTGTTTCGGCTCCTGAGGATGTCACAGTGAACAAAGCAGACACAGTGAGTGCCCTCCTGACCTGATATTTTAGTGAGATAGATGGGTGAAGTTACACATACAGTATGTGAAGTGAGCACTAAGAAGAAAACAACAACAACAACAAAAAACTCTAAAGTTGAGCTCCCCAGAAGCAGAGACCGAGACAGGGATTTCGTGCAGACAGGTGCTTTTTTTTTTTTTTTTTTTTGAAGGAAATCTCTCTCAAATGAAAGGGAATGAAGGAAATAGGTAGTGAATGGGAAAAAATCAAATAAGAAAGTGGTCTTAGGTCTGACCCGTAAGAGACTCTGAAGTATCCATACAACACTGCAGAATTGTCCTCACCTTGAGGCAAGGGAGACAGCTTGTTGTGTCTTTTAGTCAGTGGGGAGATGAAGTGTGGGGGGAAGGTAAAATTCTAGATAGGATGGACAGCGAGAGCTCACTGAGAAAGTACCCAAAGGAAGTGCAGGAACTGGTTGTGTGGTCAAGGCTAGGAGGGGTGTGCTGGGGAGAGATTCAGGAAGAGGACAGAGTTTCAGTCAGTGCAAGGGCTCTGGTGTGGTCGTGGCCCCGGGGTGCTGAAGGAGAAGCAAGGAGGCTGGAGTGGAGCATCAGTGGGGGATGGGAGCAGAAGATGAGGTCTGCCATGTCTTGGGGAGGAGGGGGCAAATCGTGGGGATGCTTGTGGATCCTAGCAAGGGCTATGGCTCCCTTCTGAGGGTTAGGAAGCCACTGAGGCCCAGTTTTCCTGGCTTTCCATCAATTCTGTGAGCACCCAATATCCTTTAAGAGATTTCCTTTTGCTTCAGTTAAGTGCAGACTCTGGGGTAAAAAAACTGGATTCAAATCCTAGTTCCACCACTGGTTATTTCTGCAATCTTGGGCCAGCAGGTAAAGTATTCTGTGCCTCTATTTCCTCTGTTAAAATGTGTATAGTAATAGGGCGTAGTAGTACCTACTGGACAGGATTATTGGGAGGATTAAGTATGTTAATATACACCAAGCCCTCAGAATAGGACAGCCTTATTCGATGTGGGTAAGGACTACAAAAGATGTGAATATCAGAAGGTGAGGCTCACTGGGGCCATCTTGGAAACCAGTTACTACATTCCTCATGAAGAATCCAGAGCGTGGTCAGGAAGAGGAATGGACACTGCAAAGCCACAACACAACACAACAAAACACCACACCACACACACACACACACGGACACACACACTCCCCAGGTGATCTACTAGTTTCCTACGAGTCACATGAGAAAAGACTAGCATGTCCCTCACAGGGTTGTCCAGAGAATTAATGCTGCTTTGGATACTTGGCACGTTGTAAGCAATAGCCAGAAGTTAGTTGGTGTGGGGGTGGTGCCTTGTTATAGTTACTAACTTGCTGGTCACTTTCTAGCCTACAAACCCACCCAGTGAGCTTTCCACTGTGTCTTTGCCCGGACTGGCCTTGTCTTTGTCACTTCTCATTGGCTTCTGACCAGTGGGCTCTCCGCACCTACTGCAGCCCGGTGTCTGGAGCTCTCGCCCACTTGCCCCTGCACCTCCTCTTTCCTGAGAATGTGTGAGCTGCCCCATGCCATCTTTCCTTTTCTCTCTTGGAATCTCTCTTTATGCCATTTCTCATCTTCCCCTTCATTATTTCTTCTTGTGACTAAATGGTTTAAACCATCACCTGGAAATTCTCTCTGTGCCCAGATGTTAACAGGTCTTAAAAACATGGAACCCTAGGGGCGCCTGGGTGGCTCAATCATTTGAGTGTCTGGCTCTTGGTTTCCTCTCAGGTCGTGATCTCAGGGTCATGGAATTGAGCCCCCAGCCTGCTTGAGACTCTCTCCCTCTGTCCCTCCTCCACCGCTTGCATCGTGCGCGGGTGCTCTCTTTCTCTCTTAAACAAATAAAGAAATAAAATCTTTTTTAAAAAAAACTCATACAGAACCCTATGTAATAATCATTACTATAATGTCTAACACGAATACATCATTTTATGGCTGATGAAATAATTTCAAATTTATCAAGGGGCAAAACCCTGTCCCGGTAACACATTAAAATAAATCAGCTTAAATTCTAAAATCCTACCGAAGTTGTGGGAACCTGAGCTCTAGGAGGCCAGCCCAAGGGGTCGGGTGAGGTAGACCTCGCAGAGTGTGTGGGGAGCAAAATGCTACTGGCCCTAGATCTCAAACACTACGTGCTGTGCTCTGGGAATTCGTGGCTCGCAAGACGGGCAGTGCGCATCAAGTCATTCATTCAATTATTTTTATTTTCAAAATCAGCTATGAGTCACTCACTACGCTGGTGCTGGGGATTTGACAATGATAAGGCTGACCCCACCCCTGCCCTCACGGAGCTCAGAGTTTGCGGGGCTAGGGTGTGCTGGGGGAAGGAGAAAGAGACGGTAAACGAATAATCACACAAATATTTCCTTCTCTGGTTTAATTCTGCTTGTTGCAGAGGAACGAGCACAGGATACAAGGAGAATGTTCGACGGAATATCTGGCCCTATTACTCTGCCCCACCTTGCCCTCTGTTCTCTCTATGGCAAGGGGCTGACCCCGGCAGGCTGTATCCCAGGAGGAGAAGGAAGGCTGGGCAAAGGGAGAAAATCCAAGACACCTCTATTCCCTTAGCCTCCCCGCCTGGGCAGCACCTTCCCCATGGCTCCTCCATGGACCTGATTCCCAGGAGACAGGTCTGCCCGGATTATGGCTCCCGCCTCAGGCCTCTGGCCTGGGCTCCAGTTGCACCACCTCCCTTTGTCTCCCCAGGCCTTCAGGTGTAGCAATGACCTGCTGCTGCCAATTTTCAGACCTCTCACCATCCCCTGTTTGGCCTCTCGCCTCTTCTATCATCCGTACAACCAATTCCCTGTTTTCAAACCAGAGTTGTTTCCCCTTTTCTAGCGGGACTCGGACTAATCTAATGACTCTTTTTATTTTTCAACCCCCACTCCTGCATGTACTGTAGTACCTGCTTTTGACCGGAAGCTGGGCTCTGACTTTCTCCCAAACCCGGTGACCTGTCTGAGGTCACAGCCAAAGCGTGCATCCCAGGGCTGGAGGCAGTGATGGTGGACAGAAGGAACTCTGTGGGACGGGGATGGGGATAGCATGGTTAATATCCTCACTTCTGAGATGAGGAAACTGTCCTAGAACTCCAAGTTTCCTGATTTGAATCCATTCCTTTTTTTTTTTTTTTAAGATTTATTTATTTACTTTAGAGAGAGAGAGAGAGCTTGAGCGGGAAAGGCAGAGGGAGAGAGGATCTTAAGCAGACTCCCCGCTGAGCTCAGAGCCCGACCTGGGGCTCGATCTCAAGACCCCGAGATCACGACCTGAGCTGAAACCAAGAATCAGATGTTCAACCAACTGAGCCACCCAGGCGTCCCTGAGTCCATTCCTTTTAGAACCCACTCGTCACCTCCAGAGTTGCCCCCCATTACCCAAGCCCACGTGATCATTCCACACACACCCCAAGGGCACCTGGCTTCATCACTACCCCAGCAAGAATTATTTGCCCACCCCGTGATCCATACCCCCCAGCCCTGCGGCCCTGTGGTGCCTGTGGTATCCCACAGGCGGGCTGTTACTGAAGCAGCAGAGAGCGCAGGATGCAAGGAGAACAGGGGGTCTGGGGCTGACGATGAAGGGCAGGAAGAGGGTGAAATTTCCATGGGGACTGTCTTGGTCTCTGAGCCCCAGACCGCCCCCCTCCCCAGACAAGCTGGCCCGCCCCAAGCAGCAGCAGGTTTAAATCTACCCATGCATTCTCTTTTTCCCTCATCGGCCGCTGGAGCCCAAGGGAGGGTGAGGACCAGTCAGCATTTTCTCCCACAGACAAATGTTTCTCTCATCCAGCCCTTTGCGCAGAAAGCCAGACCTCCTCAGAAATAGCAGCCAGAAAAATCCACACTCCTCATAATCCTACAATTTCCCCACTAATCAGATGTCTAGACAAGAATGGTCCCTGCCCCCTTTCCTGTTTGCAAATCTGCCTTGACAAGTCATATCCTCCTGACAGTCCCATTAAAATGTTCTTTATTTGCTCTGTGGGCCTTCTGAGACTCGGTTGCTGGAAATACTATCAGTCTCTGGATCAACGCACTTCTCTTGAAGTCACGCTCTGATATCCCTCTGCTTAAATTGCAGTCTCTTGAGAGGAGCTCTGTTAACAAGGCAATTAGTACTGCTCTGAGTATAAGTAGAGTACTGTGGGGTTGGCAGCCAGATGGGCGGCTGGCCCAACTCCATTCGGGGCGGCGGTGACTCGGGAGAGAGCGCCATTCTCCCCGTGGCCTGGACCCGGCTAGACGGCACAAGGTGCGGCTTTAATGTGGGGGGGGACGCGGGGGTGGGTTTCAACTTCCATCCGTCCATGTCGGACCCCAAGGGGCTCTCCTGTCCTTTCCTCCTCTTGGTACGGGAGCATAATGGAGGCTTAAAGCAAGACCCAGTGTATTTACTTCTAAATTAGCAAAAGAATAATGGGGATCAAGGGCTGCTGGAGAATGAATCCCCCCCGCTGCTTCCCCGGGGAGCCAGAACCCAGGCACTGGGTTCACCGCCCCTAGCGCCCCCCCCCCCCAAGACTCAGCCACCCCTTCCCTGTTGGGAACTGGACCTGGAGGTCGTGGACCAGGGCTGATGTCACCCTCAAAGGCAGAAAGGGCTGCACCAAGTCCTGCTGACATTTAAAAAAGGAGTGTCTTGATTATTTTTTTTTTAAAGCAGTACATTGCGGGGCGCCTGAGTGGCTCAGTTGGTTAAACGTCTGCCTTCGGCTCAGGTCATGATCCCGGGGTCCTGGGATCAAGTCCCGCATCGGGCTCCTTGCTCAGTGGGGAGCCTGCTTGTCTCTCTGCCTGCCACTCCCCCTGCTTGTGCTCTCTCTCTCTGACAAGTAAGTAAAATCTTAAAAAAAAGCAGTACACTGGTAATTGTGGCACATTTGGTATTTGGAGCCTCTACTTGGGATCAGATGACAGCTCCAGAACATACTAGAGGCAGTTCCTATCTCTTAGGGTGGAGTGAGGATCAATGAGTTTATACATGTGAAGTGTTTAGGATACTACCCGGTATGTAATATGTGCCAAACCTATGTTAGCAAGGTGGGGGGGGGGAGTGTATATATATATATATAAAGATTTTATTTATTAATTTGTCAGAGAGGGAGAGAGGAGGCAGGCAGAGGGAAAAGCGGGCTTCCCTCTGAGCAGGGAGCCCGATGCGGGGCTCGATCCCAGGACCCTGGGATCATGATCTGAGCTGAAGGCAGACGCTTAACGACTGAGCCACCCAAGCAACCCGGGAAAAATATTTTTAAAAAGATTTACAATTCAAATACTATAAATGGGTATATAAAGAAAGCAAATTTTTTGACTTCTAATCCGCAAGCCTCTAGTTGCCTTCTTTAGAAACAGCCATCATCACCAGCTTATTAACTATCAATCGTGAAATAGTCAAAGCATGTGTATGTGTATAGATATTAATATAGATACACACAAACGGAGAGAGAGAAAGCTATAGATACAGACAACTTCCAATTAAAAAAACCGGTAGATATTATATATTGGTCTGTACTTTAAAAATATATATACAATAGAGGGGCACCTGGGTGGCTCAGTTGGTTAAGCATCTGACTCTTGGTTTTGGCTCAGGTCGTGGTCTCAGGGTCGTGAGATTGAGTCCTGAGTCCGGCTCTGTGCTCTGCGGGGAGTCTGAGATTCTCTCTCTCCCTCTCCCTCTGCCCCTCCCCCCTGCTCACATGCATGTGCTCTCTCTCTCTCAAAAAAAGAATATATATATACGCACATATGTATATGTATATATATATACACACACACACACTCACTAGAAGGATGTGTTATAAATTGAAAAACAATCAAAAGATGGTTCTTCATTAAACCTTGTAGATCTAGCTCCTTCTTAACAGCGGAATAGTGCTCCTTTGTCTGATGTGCGGGGATTCCTTTAAGGGGCTCCCGCTGGGGGACATTTGGGTCATTCTACCCCATGTACTTTGCATCAGTTTCTGTTGCTCTTTTCCTTCCCTCTTCCCAGTTAAGCATGAGACCCCCTTCATGAATTTTTTTTAAGATTTATTTATTTATTTTAGAGAGATTGGGAACGAGGGGGGGGGTCAGAGGGAGAGAATCCTCAAGCAGACTCCCCACTGAGCTCGGAGCCCCATGTGGGGCTCGATCGCGTGACCCCGAGACCAAGACCCAAGCCGAAGTCAAGAGTCAGACGCTCAACTGACCAAACCACCCAGGCGCCCCCACGAATCTTTTCATGAAGAAGTTGAAGCAGATCCTTGTGTTCCCCGAAATGGTCCGGGCAGCAGTCTCCCTCTCCAGGTGGCCGCTCCCCAAAATCCATGAGAAAGAAATTCAGGACGCCTGGGGCTTGTCAGTCTTCTATAAATCTGTCAAGTTTTAAAATAGTTTTGAGCCATTTTCAAGACACCATCCCAAAAGATATGTTTGGATGTATAAATAACTGTAGATTACAGACAGATTATAGTCTGCATATGTATTTGCACATCAAGCCTGTGTCTCTGGTCTTTGGGAATCTGGAGAACAAGCCATTAAACTTCCACAGCCGTTCATCTCCCTTTCTGATTTAATTGTATTTTTTTCTCCCCGTTGCTCTGAAAGAACATTTAATTTTAGCACCACATACTGATAGCTCTAAGAAACAGTCTGCCTTCCATCCCAACGGGCTTTGCAATGCAGTCACTTCAGGTATAAATAACAATGGGCATGTCAGAGTATTACCCAGGGATTAATAAGACTGAAAGAAAAAATTATGTATCGATTTCTCTCTGGAATGGGAAACATCTTTTTCTGAAAGCGAAGCCTTGAGGCAACCTTTTGAATGGTGGTAACTTTGTCTGAAATAACCGAGAGGTCGTCTGGGCCGCAGCTCTGAATAATGGAAGGCCGAGCTTTCCAGCCAGATGCGCCTGCGTCGGACCCCCCAGCTGACCTCCCTGCCACGTCTTGGCTGTGTCACCTTGGTTGCTTGACCTGCACACACTTCACAGTCCTCAGGTGGAATCGAGAGGAAGGTGTAGCAGAAGGATCCAGGCAGGGGAACAAGAACCACTGTGGATGAGCCTGGCCCATACATGGCCACCCTTTAAAGTGCCTGACGTCACTCCGTGGTGAAGCCCTTGGAAGCACAGAGAGGAGGGGAAAAGAGTCTGTCAGCCTTTCTTGTTTCTCTTTCCTTTTTTAATTATGTCTTTGCGGAATGGGAGCCAGGGAGCCAGGGCCCCCGACCTCACAAAGGGCCAATGTCTGTGGGCTCGGGCCGTCTGGAGAAGCCCATTAGGCTGAAGTGGGCCCCGCAGGTTTCATATGGTTTTCCTGTCCCCGGGCTGGTGCTGACTCCCGCGAGCTTCCTCACCACAATCCCTCTGAGCCTTGGGGAGCCGGGCAGGGCCGGCCGTCTACAGTGAGGCTCGCACACTCGGAGGAGGCCAAGGGTACGAGGAAGGGGAATGGCTCCAGGGCCTGGTGCAGAGCCTCTGCGAGCAGGTCCCTCCAGGGACCACCCCCTTGTGCTCCTTGCCAGCACCCCCCCGCCCCCCCGCCCCGGCCCCTGGCATGCCTTGTCTTCCCCAGGACTCTGCTCCTGTCCCAGAGGAGGCCGGGCCGGGGGAATTTGGCAGGCGAACAAAAGCCATTAGCAGCGTCTGGTCTGGCTGGGGCGGCTTGTCCTCGGGCTCTGCTGGGCAGCTGTGGGCCTCTCCCGCCATCAGCCGCCCTGGACAATTGCTCCCCAGGTCAGTTCCGTTCAGGCAACGGTCATCCAGAAATCGAGGCGGGTCCAGCAAGCCAGCCCCCCTATCCCCCAGCTCCTGCGTCAATGGAGTGGGTCAGGACCTAGCTTGTGAGTCCTGTGTGAAGTCCACGACGGTCATGACCATAATTAATGACTGATTCCACAAATAAGTGTTGAGCTTTATATTTATTAAGCTCCAACTGTATACGCAGCATTGCACTAGTATAAATAACTGAAGGAAATAAATAACAGCTAAGGTTTATCGCGTTGGCCCTGGCGCAGAGCACTTTTTATACGTTACCTTAGTTTGTCCGCACATTAGCCTCCTGAAGTGGATATTGTTACGAGTCCTATATCTTCAGAGGGAGAAACTGAGCCTCAGAATGATATAGAAGCCACAGGTAAGGTGGTGGGCAGCAGATGAACCCAGGACCCTGACAAGTGTGGGGTGACCGTGACCATCCGGTGTAGACCCCCTGAGACGTTCACGTCAAGACTTCCATGTAGGCACATCTAACCATAACCACTGCTCCGTAAAGTTCTTTCCAGCCCTGGAGTCCTGCTTATGAACACAATGCCCCACCTGCCCCAACCTTTACAGCCAGACACAGCTCGACTCCAACCAGCTTTCACCACTGCTTGGACTCAGGACGCTCCCCAGCCTGAGCGACAGGAGGGAGTTACAGCCCTGAAGAACACCCCTCAAGCCTAGGAGGCCCGGCTCCCCCTCATCTTGCAACCACTTCTGGCTGCTGAGCCCTCACCTTGTTCTGACACTAAGCCTCCATTTCCGCCAGGACCAACCTGCCCCCCGAGCTCCTCGTCACCCAAGGCCCTGTCCTGCTGCTCTTTCTGGTGATGGGGTTCCTCCCGGGCCAGGCTCCTGCTGTGAGTTCGATACCAAGGATAGAGGAAAGAGGAAAGGTTTTGAAGATCTGCTACATGGAGAAAAGCTTCCAATTAATGGCTTCAATGGATCTGTTTGGTGGGAAATGGAACGTTAGTTAGTGCCTTTGGGGCTTCAGACCGTAGGTCGGGTTATGGAGATTGAAGAAAAGAGGAGAGTGTTGTGTCTTTTGCCTGCATTTTTGACACTGGACGCTGCATTTTATGGTAATCTGGTTGTGACCAACAATGGCATCTCCTTCATCTCCATTTCAAGTCCCCCTCTGGCTACCTCCTTCTAACTTTTCCTGCTTCCTTCCTCGAATAGCCCATCTCAAACTGTTCTTCAGCCTCTGGGGGTAGAAGACTCTGTTAAGTCTAGAAGCAGTTTACTGCCCCCACATACCTCCTTCTCCTAATTCCCTCCATCTCTAGCTTAGTATCCACGGTCCACGTTTAAAGTGACTTCCTTGTAAAACTGCTCAGCCCCTTTCCTTCTCTCTTTTCACCGTGCTTTCCCGTCAAAACATGAACCCTACTGAAATCCAATTCCATGTCTGTGTGCAGGCCGATGAACAAGGCTGGAGAAAAGCACTCATGTACGCGGGCTACTTTCACTGTACGTTCTTGACCACTAACCTCAAGTCAGCCCTGAGTCTGCTCAGTCATCCAGGAGGTGTTGCTAGGACCTCCCCCTGCTGCCCCATGACTCACACCTTCCCCTCCCTCCTCCATTCCCCAATGCCTCCTTCCCTGTCCTCACTTCCAGGCGATGGCCTTGCTTCCCACCTCACTGCAAGAATGAGCAATCAGAAGAGAACTTCTCCAGGTGAAGAGGAGAGATGCAGCTCTTCCAGGCCTTTTGACTTCCCAACCTCAGCTCAATCTTATCGACACTCTAACTACTACTTTATCAATCTCTCAGTCCCTACAATCTAAACATGAGTGTTTGGGTGGAGTTTTGTTTATGTTTCTTTCCTCAGGATTTGTAGATATTTCCATTTATTCCTTCAGCTCCTTATTTATGTTGGGAATTTAGATTGGTTTACTAAAAAAAGAACAATATGCATTGAAACAGCAAACTGATTAAAGCAATGGTAAGAGAACAAAGGCTTAGCAAGGAAGGTGTGAAATAGTTACACCAGAATATTCAGGAAAAGGAATATGCATTCAGTGAACCCCGAATCTCAGATCTGAGCTTCCTAGGAAATCTAATAGTGTGTGGTTGTCATTGAAGAATGAAAGGATGTCTCACCAGTCCATTGACTTGGTTCATAAAAAGGCAAGTTTTGAAATCCTTTCTGTCATGGAAACCCCCAAAGAAGGGTCATGGTGGTGTCTACTCTAACTGCTGTCATGATAAAGTCATGGGGCTGCAGAAGATCCTCACTGGAGACCTGACGTAGGAGGTGATGAATGGGGCCTGAGGAGCCATTGTGAACAATGGGGAACGTTCATCAACTGTGAGGTTTTAGAAGAGGCTAACACCAAGCACCCCAGAGACATTGCATTTGTCACAATGCCAGTGTGGAAGAAGTAAAAGAAGGCACGCACGCGCAAAGGTGGATGGGCAGAACCCCTCTGCGTGCGCCAAAGAGGCCTGTCTCAAAAGAAGACTCTCAAAGGCCCACTGACCTGCACCAAAGGTCTTTGGTCAAGGAAGACACCGAAGAACCCTTCTCATGAGTTTATTTTGAGCAGTATGAAAGGATCAAAGTAATTAAAGTCATGAGAGGGATGCGCAGGTTTGGTAAACTTCAGTGACCATAATTCTGTCAATCCAATTATTATTCAGAAGATCACACTGTGAATGGCCACAGAAGTACCCCAGCTGTGAAGTGATGGGAGCATTGTCTGAGGGATGGCCAATGCTCCTTCCAGCCCAAGGGGGACTCCTCAGTGGTGTTTGAGATTTGGTTTTGATGGAACCCACTTTATTGATAGGCAAAAGCTTCAGTAGTTATGGCGGATTTGGTTTTTGTTCTTATTATCTTCTTTATTATATATTTTTAAAGTTTTTATTTAAATTCCAGTACAGTTAACGTACAGTATAACATTAGGTTCGGGTGTACGATACAGGGATTCAACACTTCCGTACATCACCCAGTGCTCACTTCAGTGGTGATGGTGGTTTAGATGGCAGCCGTGGAGGAGTTGGGATATGGTGGTGGCAGAGGAGGTGAATGGACGTGAGATGATGGAGGTGGCAGAAGCTACAATGTCTCTGGCACTTACGATTAATCTTCCACACATTTTTTTTTTCTTCCAGGAAAGGCCCAGGATGTTAGAGGCAGAAACCCTGGCTCTCATGCTTGTGAAGATCTTTCTTCTGGCAAACCACATGACCGGGTTGGTCTGGTGGCTCCAGGCAGTGGCGGCAGCTAGAGTGGGGGCAAGAGATTTTAATTCATACTGCGAAACAAGTCTTGGCAAGAGCAGAGGGCAGGAGAAGTGACAGGGAGGCTGCCCTTCAGTTGGAGCTGACAGCCATCCTGTGTGGATCGTGTGGCAGCCAGGGTCCCTTCTGACAGGTCACTCTGCTGACTCAGGTGTTGTACTGTAAGGTGCATAGATATTTTCAAGATCAATCCTGGCTAACTCATTGCCACTGAGTTGTCTTTTTATCCTGTGCTTGCTGCCTTCTGATCACAAGATGGTTGCCACAGCTCCAAGCATTTTGTCATCACATCCATATCTCAAACAGAAAAGAATGGGGTGGGAGTAGGTGGGAAGCAAAACTATATTTCTTTTATCTTGCTAGAAAGTGATTCCAAAAAGCTCCCTCAGAAGACTTTCCATTGTCTCTCATTGGCCACTCTTTGTGGCAAGGGAGCCTGGGAAAGTAAATATCTAGCAGAGGGAAATGGGATAGCTATGGTTGGCATAGATGAATCATGATGCACTTTTTCAGGCTGGGCACATTTCTACTCAGACCAAAATAGGATCTTGTTGGTCAGGAAGAAAGGATGGTGGGGGAAGAAGATGGTGTCTAGGGGCAACCTACAGCATCTGCCAGAGACCATTGAGCATGGTGGAGGGAATAAGACCTGGGGTAAAAAGACCTGGGTTCAAATCCTAGCTCTACTGGTTACCAGCAGGGTAACTGTGGCTAACTCATTTTTCTAACTGTAAATTGCAAGCAATATAACTCATGTATGAATTGTCTGACACATAATAGGGGCTCAGTCAATTGCAGCTATTGTTGTTATTACTAATAATCTATCAAGTACTTTCTCATAATTTCAAGTGTTTACATTCTCACATGTCTTTGGGGGAGGGAGTCTACAGTAATTCCTTAGACTAAGCTGAGATCGCGTGGGGAGCAGGTGGTAGGGGGGAGCTTACAACTGGAGGTGTAAACATTTCCACTCTCTCACCGCCCCCTGCAGATTTGATTGTCCAGGGCATGTGGGCCAGCCATTAGAAATGCCATCTAGTTCCGGTTTTCTTTCTTTCTGAGAGACACACCATAATGCAAGCGAGAGATGCAGAAAGCTCCCTGAGGGTCTGGGGAGGCATATGCTGGCCTGGGCAGACCCCGTTCTATTTCAACATCGTGAGCCAGGCCCCATATGAGTCAAGACCCCAGAAGAGATTATTCATTTATATATGGAGGAGGGCATACGTTGGAGATCCGATCTTTTACCAGCCTGGACATCCGCCTTACCATTTGTGACCAGGAGTGTTCTCACTCCCGGTGGTGCGAGCAGTTCACTGGGGCTGACCCCACCCACAATGCTCCAGGGCTGGCAGGTGATCTAGACCTGGTCAAACAGCATTTTCCACCCTCTTGGCCAGGATGATTGACTTTGGGTTGGGCACATAACCTGAGGCAGGCCAAATAGACTCCATTCTGGAAGTTTTGCTGGAGTTCCTGGGAAAGAGGTCTTCTCTTTTGGCTGAGAGTCCCTAGCTATGTGGCTGATGGAAGCCTGGAGCTTCCAGGGACAAAAGCTTGGCCAGAGCCTTCCTGGGAAGGAAGACAGGCAAGGGAGAAGCAGACCAGAGATCTGTGGGCCCAAGGACATTGTTGCAGCCTATAAACCCAGCCATGCTTGAAACCACCGAATCTACCTTTGGATTTTCCTGCTACACAAGCCCAGAAATTCCATTTTGATCCTGTAACCGGTTTGAATTAAGTTTCTGTCATTTTTTTCTGCAGAAGTATCCTGACTAATTTGCAAAGAGAGATTCTTTTCCTATCCTCCCTAGATAAAATGAAAACCATTCCAACCAGCTTTGTTGTTCCTCTGCTCCCTGGCTGAGACCAGTCCTGCTCTCTTAGCTAACGGCATCCTGGATTATTCTTCAGCATCAAAGGTTGACACTGTGACTGACCCCATCTCCAACAATGACCCAAGGATTGAGGGATTTCAGTTTGAGTAAGAGACAGCTGTGAGCAGAGGCTCTCTGTGGAAAACACTCAGGCTTTCTGTTGCTTTGCTGACTCGGGCTTTCTATAGAAATCTCTTTTCATCGTTTCAAGCAATTAGACATCTGCCGTGACATTATGGCCAGCTTACTCCTATATCAGCCATCAACGTGACATTAGTATCAACTTCCTGAAAGCATCCCTGTGCTCACTGGGTACCCGCTCGGGACCGTTAGCTCATGTTCAGTAAATCGGGCAGCCAATGAGAACACAAGGTTGAAGTTTTGCAGAAACTAGGGCAAGGCGGGCCGTAATTTTTGCTGACTTCGTCTTTCTCCGTCAAGAAAGTGTTTAATGAGGTAGAGAGAAAGGTGTCATCACAGGTCTGAAATTATTCTCCCCCACCAGCCTTCCAGAGGGAGTAAAACCATTTATCTATCCCATGGCACAGGCTGGAGAATCGAGCCTTCTCAGGTGACTGGTCTGTCCCCAGGGGGGCTGATCCTGTTTGTACACATGCCGACCTTTCATCATGGAAGGAAGCCTGCCCGGTTGGAGGCTCTGCAGAGGAGAGTTTATAAATCTGGTATCTGTTTATACATACTCTTCAATTCTCACCTCTTCCTGAGGCACCTCTCTGCCTTTGGCTTTCTTCACATCTCTTCTCAGGGGGAGGACAGGAATGAATGGGCACAAATAAGAGTCAGCCCTGGGGGTCTGGCAGGATTGGCCTGGGGGGCCTTGTGCTTATATGTATCTTGCTCTTTTGTCCTTCTGCGCCCTTCTGACCTTGGCTGGTTGGCTTGTTCCTCTTCTTGGACACACCCCTGAACCCAGATTTCTCTGCATCGACAGCAGGGCCAGGCACATAGTAGACATGCAATCCAGCCGCCAAAGTCACATTCCTGTCTCCTCTGCATGGTGCTCCACGGGTACCATTTATATAGAAAACAATGTGAAAGGGGCCCCCTAGAATTGGGCAACTCAGCAACTGCACTTGATGTATTTTGTTAATGAATAGAAGGATGAATGAATGAACGAATGCAAGAAATCCTGGCTGGTCATGCTTTGGCTTCCCTATTTGGATACCCAGGGCTCTCCTTTTTACCAGCTTGCCTTTACATTCTATTTGTAAATAGTGGCTACACGGTATCAGCCTCTGGATTAATTCTGTTCCCATATCGAACTGCTTTCCGTATAGGTGATTTCCGTGTAGGCTTATTCTAGCTTCTGAACAAGTTCTGCTTAAGCAGCCAATTCTTTAGTTTCCTGGCTCTCATCATCCTCCTTCTCCAGATTTGTGCCCACTCTTTACCTCCTCTCCCCAATCTTTCTTTTACTCCAGCTTGATCCTGCCAGGACGTCTGCCCCTGGAACATCAAGGCACGAGGATCCGTAGTGTTAGCTTCTTGGTTTCTCGGGGAAAAACACATGTCAGAAATGCACCACGATTCAAGTCAATCACTGAATTGTGTCCATTTCTGACATTAGCCCGGTGACAATGTTTCTTTTCTTAATTCCTTTGGTCCCTCAAACCCTTGGTTTCAGCAGGCTCCGGAGCGCACCCCTCTTGCCCGTGGGCTCCAGAGTGGGGAGCTGGCTACTGTGAGAGCCCCTCGTGCCTGCCGGAAGCTTGGGGTTCCCCATTGACTTTGGGTCCTACCAAGTACCAGATACCAAGACTCGAGTGTAAATGCCCTGCTTTCCAGCTTCCAAATCCTTCCATAATCTGGTGACATCTTCCTCAGCCATCTGAGTTCCCAGTCCATCCTCCCACAGTTCATTCTGTCAGGCCAGCCTCTTTCCACCCGCACCCGACGCCACATTAATTCCTCCATCAAATGCACTCCCTCGTCCATCCCTACTTCTCCTTTGGGGTCCACCTCAACTTCCAACTCCTCCAAGGAGCCTCCTATGGCCACTCCAGCCCTACTGATTTTCCTCTTTCTCCTTAAGTACAATTTGCCATGATTTTAATAAATACCGTAATACATCATCTGTTCTTCCCTCTGTAGATCTTGCCTTCCTAACTAGACTAGACATTCCTTGGAGGAGGCAGGGATCATGCCAAATTATTTCAGCGACCTTCACGTGGCCTCACACACCTGTGGCGATTAAACAAATAAACTTGACTAACTTCATAGTTAAATACCTACTATCTCTGGAGTACCTTATTATTATCTTTTTTTTAGTATTTGCAAAAGCACCAACTTTTTCAACTTTTCAGCATCATGTTGATAAGGACAACTGAAGGTAAGTAAGTTTGCCAGGGAAATAGAATGAACTTTCTGTCCAAGACAGAAATAGAATCCTCTCCTCCAAACCCCTGCTGGAGCCTGTTCCGTACACATAACGGTCACATGGGCAGAGCATAGGAAGCAATCGAAGGTTTTGTGGATGATTAAATACTCAAGTGGAGCTGTGGCATTTGTCAATAGCCACCGCGTCAGCAAGTGTGCTGCTGGTCACTGTGCCAGGCCTATTGTGAAGCATTATCCCTGCTCTGAATGGAGCTGGTGTTATGTAATAGGAAGACAGAAGGTGGAAAAGCAAAACACCGAGACATAGACCAATGCCACGTCCCCCCTCCTCCTTTTTTTTAAAAGTACTTTGCAGAGTACTTTGCTTATGGGTGGAGTTAAATTGAACCCTACTCCAATTCTGAGTGATTTCTTTTTCAGGCCTTGGGACTTCTGGGCAGCTTGAAGAGGTGATTGAGTCGAACCCCTCAAGAAGTGATACTTCTTTTCTCCTCCCCCACTGGGAATAAGCTGACAGTCTTGGTTTGGGCATTGCTTTCCCGGGTAACTGGTACTAAACTTCCTATACTCTGACCCCAAATTGACATAGGTGACATCCTGGTCCAATCACGGTCCCGTAGCTGTGATCCACATGGCTCTGGGGGGAAAGGCTCTTACCCTGACAGGTTACATGCAGAGTCACTTTTAACCATTGCAGCCCCTACACCCCCCAGCCTGCCCCCTCCATGCATAGCTGGGGACCCCAGCACCCCCCACCCCACGCAACCTGCTGCCCTCTTCATCCTTGCATTTCACACATTCCGTTCCAAGGACAAACCTCCTCCACCTGCAAGCTGCATACAAGATGAAAAGGTGAGATAAAGGATGAGGATAGCGGAGACCTTGCCCACTGCAGCTAGACAGTAGAGCCGACTGAGAAGCGGGCAGCGGCTCGTGAGCTGTGGGGCTCTGGAGCCAGCCTGTCTGGGTTCAAATGTTCCCTTTCCCTCCTCCCACCTGTGTCATCGTGAGCAAACTGCCTGCTCTGTTCATTTATTTTATTCATTTTCTATTTATTCACAGCTAGTACATGCCAGGTACTTGCTAGATGCAGAGACTACAGGGGTGGGAAAAAATCATAGCATCAGCCCTTGTGAGCTTCCAGTCCAGCCCGTTTGTCCATTCACAGACGGTCTCAGTGTGTGGTACACAGCCAGGGGTTACTTGGTGTGAGCACGGTGGCTCGCTCACAGGAAGCTTCAGGAGCGATTTCCCAGTGCTTGTCCAATGGTCTCCCAGGCGGGCTTCTCATGGACACCCTTGACTCCCTCCCCACTTAGATTCCAGAATCAGCCATTCCCCCAATTCCTGGATGAAGTCACCCCCTTGGCTCTCTGAGACACCACCCCCTTTCTTTTCTACGTCCCCAGTGAGAATGTGGGTGCTTCAAGCACCCTCCATATTCCTGTTGCATCATTTCAATTAGTGCTTTGCGTCTCCAAAGCATCTTTAGTGGATGTAGCCTGCCTGTTTCGATCTCCCTTAGCCTTCCCCACTCCCACTCTGCGACTTCCTAGTTCTACCCCATCCTCGGCCGTTGATCTAATTCTACTCCCCTGATACCTGAGCCGGCCATCAGCAGCACTCTGTCCACCATCACCTCGAAATCGCCTCAGACTGCAAACCCACCCCCTCGGTCGGCCTCCTGGCATCCGTGGAAGGAGTGGGGCAAGAGTGAGCCAGTGCCCGGAGCGGTCCGAGATCCTGTCTCACCTCCATGTTCTCACCCCCAGCCCTCTGGCCCCCTGGTCCTTCCCCGCCACACTTCCAGCTTCCCCAGGCTCTCGCCACTGCCCCTTTCTCAAAGCATAGGAAATGCACACATTCATTCATTCATTCTTTCTTTCTTTTCACAAACACCTGGTAAATGCTATTATGTGCCCTGTGCTAAGGACTTCTCTAGGTTCTGGAGCTAGAGCAGAGAAGAAAACAAAATCTCCCCTCTCACGGAGCTTACACTCTAGTGTGGAGAGGTGGAGAGTGAGCGAACAAACAAATGCAGCGTGTCAAATGGTGACTACAATGCACTTGAAGCACACATCCATGTGGCGCTGGGCCTGGCCATGAGCTGAAGAGGAAGGAGGGAGGGAAAGAGCAAGGCAGCCTATGCTAAGGAAGGGGCTTCCTAAGGGCCAGGCTGGGTCATCACGGTGAGGGAGAAGCTGCCAAGGGTCTTAACGTGTGGCCAAGTTGTTGAGAAATTCCTTGAGCCTGCGGCGGCCCCGAACAACAATCTGGAGATTGTTTTCCACCGTGTTCCTGGGCCCAGCGGGCCCTGTCACCCCCGGGAATCTGCGCACGCTGCCCCAAGCCCCACGGTGGGCTGCTTGATCCCACCGGGCCATGTCCCGTCTGAAAGAGATCATTCCATCTCTTGCCTGTGAACAGCCCCAGCAGAAGGCCCTGGCTCTCCGCTCTCCTGCGTGTTTTGGCAAATGCACACCAGAAAGCCTCCAGCCCGGTCTTTCCAGGCGAGCTCCGCATGCAGGCCCAGGTAAGGAAGAATTTGGGAGAGGACTGGACTGAGTTATAAATACACAGCTTCCCATAACTGATTAAGGGACAATCTCGGCTGGAGAAATAACGCTTCACTTCATTCTCCTACTGAAGATATCAAAGCTGTGTAATTTACAGGGCATTTTCATATGCCTACTCTCATTGGATAGTTAACATATCGTATGTCACAACATCTGTTAGAATTCATTTACCCTTGAGCTAAATATATTTTCAAGTTAGCACGGGGGTACACATTTTGTGCAAAAGAAAAAAAAAAATGATACGTTTTTGTTGTTGTTTGCTTTTCGAGCCAGTTACGAAATCTCTCAAACTACGCTGGGGTTTTCCTATCTTGAAAAACTTAGGTCCTGGATTGGACAGCTTTACATTCCAAATGAATCATTAATGGGCTTCACACAACATCCCCAGCAGAGATGCCCCTGCATACCGATCTTCATGTTCCTCGTGCTTGGGATGCACAATTCCTCTAGGAGCTACATTCTGCTGTGTGCCGCTTCTATTTTGGGGCGAAGTTGTTTCTTTATATAGAAACCTTGTCAACTCAAGCGAGTACATGAGTCATTTCCTAAAAGCCAGCCTATCAAATTTTTCTCATCTGCTATCCATTTGCTTTTTTAATCGAAAGGCAACTGCCTTAACAATGCAGATATCTTGATGAAAATCCTAAACTTTCGTAGACTACAGTTAGGATGGTAATGCTTTTTGGTGGCGGCTGAATTCCATCTTCCTTTAAGAAATGCTCACATCACCATTTGTATTTTCATGAGCTAAGTAACTTACACACCTCTGCTAACTTGGGGCATCACTTCTGTAATTCACACCATGGCCTGTGATACCTTTTAGACGCTACTGACCTGCCTGATACAGCGGTGCTAATTAGAGCTTAGGAAGAATTTGATGGTCACTGTAGTTTTGAAAGCTAGATAAAGCACTGAGAATCAGTGGCTTTGCCTTAATTCCTCTTTACTGTCCAGGGGGTTTGAGGAATGGAGGGTAGTGAAGCTTATGCTTTCCTCATAACACAGGTGGATAGTTATGAAGAATTTTGATCTCCTTTTAGTTTTGTATGTTATGCTAAGCAGCTGAGTCTGTGGGGAGACACTTTGCCCTCTGTGCCTAGACAAATAAGGATGCCTAGAGCGTCCTTTGGTAACCTTTAAGGCACCCCCAGGGGAAGTTAGAGGGCAAATATTAGGTGTGTCCAATCTACTTAGGAATTTGAAACCCAAGTTTCTATCAAACAATTGGCTCAATTGTCTGAATCTTTCTGAACCTTTCTGCTTGGGCATATTTCCTGATCACAGTACCTTGTCGTGTATCCCAAGAGCACTCATTCCTGGGGAACCAAGCCCGATACCTATTTCTCTCTTATGTTCCTTTGTCTTCTGCACAATGAATGAGGAAGGGCAGGGGCAGATGGCCATGCTTGAAGGACCCTGCCCACTGGAGAAAAGAAGAAGGAAATTACCTACAAGAACATTAGCACTATCAGGTTGCAATGTTTTTAGACTTTTCATTTAACCGAGGGAACCCTTAACAATGGCTTTATTAATAATGCAGTAATGTCAGTTCCTAATGTTGTTCCCTGTTCTTTGCGACAACGGGCACCGTGAGCTTTCCTCCTCTCAGAGAAAACACAGTGGAAATTCATTCGTTGTTCCAAGTAATGTTTAAAGCTTGAATTTATTCTGAGTTCTGCTCATCAGATTGCTTATCAAATTCCTCGTCCATATTCCCAGAAAAATGACTTGGGTTGTGAGGACTTGAATCACTGAGAGGAGAAGAAAATATCAGATTTTCCCCTGAATGAAAAAGAATTACTTTCACCTTTTCTTTGACCTTCGATTTATATATTGCATTGAAAACAAGAGAGAAGGTGGAGGAAACCTTCCAGAATAAGAGAGAGAAAATCTGATAGAGAAGCAAGGGGACGTAATTGTAGAACTCTGGTGCCTCTTCTTTCCCGAGTGTGGAAAGGGGGAAATGTGGGCCATTTGCTACCATAGAAACCAACCAAAGTATGTGGCAGGGGGGAAGGGCCCATTCCAGGAACTTAAAGATCTTACTTTTGTCAAAGTTAAAGTGTTCGGTCAATAGGTGATCCCTGTAACGGCAAGAGGTGTGTGTGTATGTGTGTGTATCCTTTTTATTTAATTGAGTTCCAACTTGCCTTCCGTCCTACTTTGCCTTTTGAACCTAGTGATTCTGTCTGTCTTTCAGCACAGCTTCAACTAAAAGGAAAGTTGACAATTAAAAAAAACAACCAAACCATTGAACACCCACTGTGTCCCAGGCCTAGCTGTATGTCACGGAGACATCTAACGCACACTGCAGAGAGGCCATTAGACGAAAACCTCACGTTATGCAGATAGCTCTATTTATTCCTATTTTCATACTCCGAGATCTCTTGGAAAATGAGCAGCTTAAAAATAATTTCCTCCTGGGACACCGGGTGGCTCAGTTGGTTAAGCCTCTGCCTTAGGCTCACGTCATGATCCCGGGGTCCTGGGATGGAGCCCCTCGTTGGCCTCCTTGCTCAGCGAGGAAACTGTTTCTCCCTCTGCTTGCTGCTCCCCCTGCTTGTGCTCTCTCTCTCTCTCTCTCTCCAACAAATAAATAAAAAGGAAACCTTTAAAAAATAAAGAAAACTAATTTCCTCCCCCTTAATCCAGTTGTTTTTAATTTTTTAAATCGAATGCTAAAAACACTAGTCATCCTCAACACAGATGCAGGAGACATGCCTCCTGTGTTTGCTGTTCCTTTATAATTCTGTGTCACAGGCAACCCCCTTTCCTTTTCCCTTCCTGGTCCTTTAGTCCTTTCCAAACTACCATGAATGACGAAGGAGCAGTAGACCAGGTGTTTGGAGAGCTCCTGAGTGAGTGAACATCTGTCTTCCTGCTAGGAAGCTATGGGAGAAAAGATACAAAATCAGCATAAATGTGCTGCTGTGGATGGTGGGGAGTCCCCGTCACCGCAAGTATTCTTGAGTGGGTTGGGCAATCTCTTAGCAGGAATATTACAAAACGGAGTTGGACTAGATGCCCTATTTTATATATATGTATATATATATATATATATATATAGTTTTAGGTTCACAGCAAAACTGAGCAGTGGGTGCAGGTTTCCCATATATAGCTCCTGCCCTCACGTGGGCATGGCTTTCCCACCATCAACATCCCCCCCCCCACCAGTGTGTTACATTTGTTTCTATTGATGAACCTATATTGACACATCACTATCACCCAAAGCCCAAAGTTTATATTAGAGTTCACTTTTGGTGTAGGTTCTGTGGGTTTGGACAGATGTATAGTGCCATGTATCCACTGGTATAGTACCCCACAGAGTAGCTTCACTGCCTTAGAAATCCCCAGTGCTCCACCTGTTCATCCGTCCATCGCTCTTCTCCTCTGACGACCACTGATCTTTTTACTGTCTCCTCAGTTTCGCCTTTTCCGCGATGTCATATACTCGGAATATACAGAATACAGCCTTTTCAGATTGGCCTCTTTCACTTAGTAATAAGCATTTAAGGTCCTCTGTGTCTTTTCATGTCATGGTATCTCCTTTCTTTTTAGTCCTGACTGTTCCATTGTCTGGATGTACTAATGTCCTTTTTCAATCGTGCATTTGTTTCCATCGATTGCAGGATAGCGATCCGACAGGGTAGCGGCAAAGGTGAAATGAAAAAGGAAGGGACAGCTTGGTAGCCACGACTTTCGGTGTTGGAGGAATGGCTGAGCTTCAGAGTTTTGAATGAGGGATGCTGCTGATGTAAGGGGTCAAAATGTCAGTGCAGCAGGGCAGAGCCCAGGACTCCCCACAAACAGGATGTGTGTGCGTTTGTTCAGGACAAGTGACAGAGATCCGACTCAAACCAGCTTAACCTCAAAAGTGACCGTGTTGACTCTTGTGACTGGGAATTTCAAGGGGTAAGTCTGGATTTTCGGGCATGGCTTAATGCAGGGCTGGAAAAATGCCATCAGGGTCCTGGTCCTCTCTGCCTCTCAGCGTGGGCTTTCTTCTGGGTTGGTGTCGTTCTGAAGCAGACTTCCCCACAGGGCTGCCATGCGATGGCTCCCTGGAGCTCCAGGCTTACTCTCTACCAGCTGATTAACACTGGGGCAAATGAGGCATCTTTTTTTTTTTTTTTTAAAGATTTTATTTATTTATTTGAGACAGAGAGAATGAGAGAGACAGAGAGCACATGAGAGGGGGGAGGGTCAGAGGGAGAAGCAGGCTCCCTGCCGAGCAGGGAGCCCGATGCGGGACTCGATCCAGGGACTCCAGGATCATGACCTGAGCCGAAGGCAGTCGCTTAACCAACTGAGCCACCCAGGCGCCCAAATGAGGCATCTTTTGCCAGCAAAATTCTCGGGGAAGAATTTCCCTGGCCCAGCCCTGAGTGAATCCCAGGGGCTTAGGGGTATCCACTCCTGGAATTAGGGACTGGTATCCCCCCCACTACCATTACCTGAGCAACATGAGATTGGGGAAGGGATGTATCCAAGGGAATATTGGGGTGCTCTCACTGAAGAATGGAAATGGATTCTGTGCAAGTGAAATTAAGACTAGACTAGACTAGGGGAAAACAGTTCTTAAAAGCAGAGCTGAGTGTCGACACATTACAGGGAAGCAAGGAAAATAGTGGTCTCAAACAGTGGTTTCAAAGCAATCAATTGAAAACTTCATTATACTCTTCTATAATTGAAAATTTAATGTCTGGTGGGGCCCGATCTCTCCCTTTCTGGGCCTACATGTTCTTCGGGCTGCTGGAGAAGTAGGGAGGAAATGTTGGGCTCACAGCTTCATTTCTATCCTTTCTGCCCCAACTAGAAAGCTAAACACGTTTCCCAGACTCCCTTGCAGCTAGGGTAACAGATACAAACTAGATAACTAGACGCACTCTGATAAGATTTGCAAAGCAGAGACAGGGAGGACTCCATCTTTCTGTGGCTTGGTTGCTTTCTGCTGTCAGGCTCCATTGTGGAGATACTGGGCTTTTCCGCCATGTCTGTCTCTAGCTTTGTGGGTTTTGAGGGACAGTAGAGTGGACAAGGGGACAGCTCCCTGCGTGGGCCAGTTCTACAGCTCTTTGAGTCATTTCTGCATTTCTACAAACACACATGCCTGTACGCAATACACATTTTCAACCACTTGAATGTTTTCACATTCTTCCTTGACTCCCATAATCCAGGTTTTTTGATCTATCATGTATTCCTCTGGCTCCTGAATTTCCCTATCAAAGTGTTTTCTCACACTGTATTGAAATTGCTCATTCATTTCTGTCTCCCATGCTACATGTAATGGTGAAGACTGTGTCTGTCCTGTTTAGTGTAGACCCAGGACCTAGCATAGTGCCTGTGATAATGCTGGCCCAGACATTCAACACTGAATTTATATTCTGCTACCCTAAGGGCTTCCAGAAACTAGATTGTCTCCAGAAGTTCTCAGATCAAAGATTAGCTCTAAAGATCAAAGGAGGTGATGGAAACACCAGAGGTTGAGGCAAAATCGGGACTTGGCAAAATATCTTTTTTTCCTTTCCAAGTCTCTCATGTTCCCCACCCCCATCCTCATCTCTTTTAGCTCAACCCAAAAAAAAAAAAAAAAAATAGAGGGGGAGAGAGCAGTTCAAACCACTTTGCCGCATGGTATCATAGGAGACCATCTCATTGTGAACCTGCTGGCTGTTTTCTATGTTCTTCATCCTTCTCAGACTTTGGCCCTGTCCCTTATAGGATCTGTCACCTAGGGGGAATTTTTAACCTAAGCCTTTGTTTTATCATTTACAAGATGGAAATGTGGTGCTTTATAGATGGCCACAAATTCTTTTATGCTATTCCCATCACAGGGTGGCATCTGTGTCCCTGAGCCCTGACTGTTAATCTGGATGGGCTCTGTGATTGCTTGGCCAACGGAATATAGCAGAAGTGATGCTGTGCACATTTCCACACACAGGCCTTAAGAGGTTGGCAGCTTCTGCTTCCTTAGACTATCCACTCTAAGGGGCGCTCCCCGCCATGCTGTGGGGGAGCCTGAGCTAACCACAGAGAGAAGTCAGATAGTGAGAGAGATGCTGGCTAGTCGCAGCTGTCCCAGCCATTCCAGCTGAACGGCAGATATGTGGACGAAGAAGCCATCTTGGATGTCCAGCCCAGATGAGCCTTCAGATGACTCCTGCCGAAGCTGCCGTCCGAATACAACATGAGAGGCCCCAGGCGAGAATCGCCCAGCAGAGCACAGTCAACTCACAGAACTGTAAGCCTCCAAGGTCTGTGGTGGTTCACTAAGCAGCAATATATAACTGCAACTGCAAGTAATGATAATATCTAGCTCATAGGACTGCTGTGAAGGTAAAATGAGATTCTCGTATGCTGAATCCCTAGTCTGCAGCCTGGAATAAAACAAGCTTTCAGCATATATCAAGTCCCCTGCCCCTTCCCCTTCTTCTTCTTCTTCTTTTTTAAATTCTATGCATTTTCAAGAGGGGGTAACTCTCAGTGTTATCATCTGAAGCAGGTGGGGTGGAGGTGGGCTATTTGCTAGGTGTTTTGAATCTAAAGAGCTCCCTTTTCTTTTTCCAACTTTCTCTTGTGTCTTTCTTTTCTGTGTTCTTTAAAGCACAGCCAGATCATTTAGACCTAAAATAAGAATACCAAATTCAGTCTTTGTGTGTGTGTGATTTTTCAGACAGAAAAATCATAGGCTTAGTACAGGCTCATGGTCATGAAAATCAAGCTCCAGAAGCAAAAATGATTCCAAGCAAAATTCCCCTGACAACTTCTGTCATGTTTGTGTATGAGTGTGTGTGTGTGTGTGTGTGTGTGTGTGTGTGTGTGTAAAAGCAGTTAAAAACTTTAGACTACATAATTATTTTACTATGTAAGCATCATGGAATTACAGGCTTTGTGGGGGGGGGGTTAAAAAGAACATGATTACCTGTAATTATAGTCTTGCTAAGTTTGATTTTATAGAATAACAAAATTCAGGTTTGATTATACCCATGCAGAAAGACATGGTGCATATTGGAAATGCTCTTTTTTTCCTTCTGAGTCAAATGGCTAAATTGATTTCATATTTGTGATCTTCCTAGAAGTCAATCTTTTATTATGTTTTTTGCCAAGTTTGTTTGTGTGCCTTGCTAATTATGTTTCCCCACCTAGACTTGCTGCCAAGTCTCAAAGTTTGAGATTAGCCTTCTATTTCTCCCTCGATTTCCTGCAGACACCTAAACTCATAGGCAAGAGGGTTCATCTCGGAGGCTGAACTGGGTCAGCCTCATAAATTCTGTCAGATACCTGGTCAGTTAAGTTCAGAACATCAGGGGGAGTCAAACTAGATGCCTGACACGTGTAGATAAGGGAATTGGTTTATTTTACCTTTTTATATTTCAACCTTTAATGTGGGTGTGGACACAAAGCCACAATATTGATTGCCATTCGCCCCCGGGATAAAAGCCTCTGGAACACGTGGGGGCCCACAAGGCTAGAAGGGTGAGGAGGAGAGAGGTTGGGATGGGGGAGTGGGGAGTTGGTCAGCCTGAGTGTCCAGTGACATTCTGCAGTCAGTTCCAGCTACAGAATGTTGCTTGGATGGGGCCTGCTGCTGAAGCCTTTCCCTAATGAGAACCTAAGGGGCAGGAGCTTGGGATTTTGTGCAAGCCCATGTCTTCCTTGGCATCAAGTCACTTAACTAAGTCTTGCCATCCCTTAGAACCAAAAACTAAGCGCTGCGGACCCTTTCCGGTTTCTGGCTCCCAATCCAGTCAGCATCCAGAGACAGCTGGGGTAACTGTTTTCTTTCCATTTCACAGCTCTCGGAGGAGGTGCGACTGTGTGTGAGGCGCTAGAAAGCTTGTTCTATAATTACCTCGTGCTTTGCCTGAGTGTGCAGTACACCCACCCGACCTTCTGTGTGTTCATGTGCGCTAGTCAGAGGTTGAGTGATCTGCTGCCTTGTGCACTGGAGGAAGAGTACGTGCGTCTAGAACAACAAGGGTGACATTATTTTACCCCGAAGTTAATTGTCACATCTCAGGGGAGTGGATATGGGGTCTTTGTAACTGATTGCCATCACAGCCAAATCTATGATCGGAGGCACTCAAGTCAGTGCAATCACGTCCCAAATTAAGGAGATGGGCATAAGCCAGGCAGCAGGCCGCACGCTCCCGACCCCGAGCGCTCACACCCTCGAGGCCCTGGCCGCCGCCGCCGCCGCCGCTTTTTCCACGCCCGCCGGGAGGCTGAGCCCCGCTTCCCGGAACCCGAGGCGCCCCCAACCCCGCGGCCACAGCATGGGCCGCGTGTCCGCGCAGCGGGACCCCGGGCGGCACCCGCGCCTGCCATTGGCTGCGCTGTCGGCTCGCGCCCACACGTTGCCCCCTCTCGGGCCGGCAGCCCCACTTTCCCCGCGCCTCACGAGGCCCAGCACTGGCTCCCAGTGCCCCCAGGGGCGCGGCGCGCGCCGAGCGGCGCCGGGGGCGGAGCCTCTCGCGGGGCGCCTCGGGATTGGCCGCGGGAGGCAGGGGGCAGGGCCAGCCCCGGAGAAAACAGCGCGCGCGCAGCCGGGCTGCAGTCCCCGTCCCGAGCCTGAGGTAGTATTAGTTGCCGCGCGGCCGCGTTCCGGTGCCTTTTTACCGCGGACCCCTCGGGCCGGGTTCTCTCGCCCGTTCCCGCGCAGCACAAGACGCAGGTTCCGTCCCGCGTGGTGCAGCCCCGGCTGGAGCGGCGATGCGCCTCATCCAGAACATGTGCACCATCGCCGAGTACCCCGCCCCGGGCAGCGCCGCCGCCGCCGCCGACTGCTGCCTGGGGGCGGCGGGCCGCCGCCTGGTCAAGATCGCTGTGGTGGGGGCCAGTGGCGTGGGCAAGACCGGTGAGTCTTCGCGCTCGGGCGAGAACCGGCTCATCTCTGGGGCTGGACGTGGACGGCCCCCGCTGGGAGTTGCGTGTGAGCGAGGCGTGGGGGAGAGGTGGGAGGGCAGCTGGCCGCCCATCGCCTGCTACTGATCCGCTGCCCCTCCGTGAGGACCTGAGCCAGCATCGCCTCCAACCCCCTTCTTCAAAAGATGAGGGAAACTGGGATCCAGAATGGCCAGGCCTCCTTCCGGGCACCGCCGGCGCAACTGGGATTAGAACTTTGGGGATCTTGAGCCTGCCTGGTGGTGCCTGGAACAGAAGGGGGACTTAGGGAACAGAACCCCTCCTGGAGGTCTTTAAGGTTAAGAAAGACCTTTGTCTCCTGGAGGCGGGTGGGCCAAATGACCCTTCCAGCTGGACAGAGCCATAATTCACCAAGCCTTCGATGCCTTCTACCCCCTCTCGGTTGTGCCTGGAAGAAGGGTCAAGGAGCTGCAGGGTAGGAATTTCACTTGGTGGCCGCCCGGCTTGCTTTCTCTGCGAGAGTGGTTTCCCAGGCTGGGGGTGGGGTGGACACCAATTTAACTTCTCCAGAGTTAACTCTCTTTCCTTTCTCTTTTCTGACCTGCAGCTCTGGTGGTCCGGTTCCTCACCAAACGGTTCATCGGTGACTATGAAAGAAACGCAGGTGAGGAGGCGCATTTGGAGAGAGTGCGCTCGGCTAGCACAGGACTGCTCTTAACCATTTTTCAGTGTCTCCCGGGGAGCCTCGCTCACAGTGACAGTCTGAGCATCAGGATCCTGCCACTTCCAATTTTGCTTGCCCCCTCCCATAACTGCCATCTGGCCTCATTCCATTCCAAGCCCATTCATCATTTTATCAAGTGCCTGAAAGTATTCTCCTTGGTATGTTTTAACTATAGGGACCCCAGTTGGAAGCACCCTTTGTACTCAAGAGCCTCTCCCTTCAAAACACTCCTGCAAAAGTCATAAAAAAAAAAAAAAACAAGAAAAAAAAAAGATGGCCAGCTCCTTCCCCCACCCCCCTCCCTCTCTGTTGGTCGCCTTTCAGAGGCGACCTTCTAAAGCAAAGGCCAAAGGAGAGCCGTTGTAAACCTAAAGTTCTCTTTTTTTTAACAAAGAAAAAAATAACTAGGTGGTAGAATTTGAGGAGGGGAGCTCCTAAATAAGCCAGAGGACTCTATTTCAATCTCTGTGATTAAAGATGGCCACCGGGGAGGCTTAAGGGCTTTCTACCTATGCTCTGTTAGCAAATTGCTTAAATCCTTAGACCATATTTAGTACCTAAGGGGATTATTTGAAATGTGCTATATAAACCATCCCAAGATAAGGCGTGACAGCCTTCTGCTTTGATGTAGATTTGGCTACCATTATGTCACATTTTTATTCCAACTGATAATGTTGGCTGTGCATTTACTAACAATATTTGCCTACCAAGTTATTATACCTAATGACTAAACTGATGCCAGAGAGTAATGAAGTACTAAATTAAAACAAATGGCCATGAATGCTGAACAAGAAAATTTACTTCAAGGAAATACTCCACATTTAAAATGGGATAAGTCAGTTTCCAAAAACTTGCAAACATTGCCTTGGTTTTAATAAATGCCCTAAACTGGGGTTAGAATTGCAGTTGTTTAAAAAGAACGGCTGAAATACGCTCATTAAATAGAATAAACTATAGCTTATTTGTGTGCATTGGTTCAGGTTGTATATTTTTTCTTACTTAAAAAAAAATCCCACCATGTTTTAAAAGTTGTACGAGAAGGAAAGACATAATATGTGTGTGTGTGTGCATATACACACACACACACACACTTTTTTTTTTTTTTTTTTTTTTTTGCCTTTCTAGGTAATCTCTACACCAGACAAGTGCAAATAGAAGGTGAAACCCTGGCTCTTCAGGTTCAAGACACCCCGGGTATTCAGGTGCGAACTCTGGGATTCGTTACTAAGTCACAGGGAGCCCACTTGGCTATGGGATTGTTCGGTTGTTCTCAGAATAAAGCTTATGCTGAAGAGGAGAGAAGTTTGGGGGAGTCAGAACTAGGCTTTCCACATGTTGCTTGTCACTTCGGTTGTCTTTGGCTGTTGGTCAGTCTTTGCCTGGCTTCCTTTGGGAGATTTGGCTGAGGGGCAGAAATCCTAGAAGGATTCTGTCCGGCAGGAAAGACCAAACCAAACACATATGGAATTGGCACAGTTGTCTTGCTGTGGTTAAAATGATCGGTTTTTACCTTCGTGCATTTGGCATTGAAAATCAAACATTTAGGTCTAGTCTTTAAATCCATGGGATCACTTTAATATTGTGGAAAGTTACTCTATAGACAAAAGAGCCCTGCTGGTGTGTGTGTGTGTGTGTGTGTGTGTTTTTCCCTCTTGAACTGGGCGGTTATCCAGGTTTAAATGCTTCCAGCTCCTATCTTTACTTCCCCAGACTTACTGTCTAGCCAGTTAATTTCCCATTTTGTGCAACTACAAAGTCTCTCTGAGTGGAGTTCTCTGCAGGTCAATTTTCTACTGGAGTGTGGTGAGCTGCACTGTTATTTATTCAGCTCCGTGCAGCTGGATCAACATATTGTCAAGCAAGCTGAAGCGTGTGGGGAGCTAGCTTGTTTATGGCCTGCAACCTGGCATTACCGTCAAGGGCCCCTTGGATCTCGCGGTCCGGCCGAGCCAGGGGCTCTCTGCGGGACACCCCCCCACACCGGCGTTCACCTCGCCCTCACCCCCTCTCTTGCAGGTGCACGAGAACGGCCTGAGCTGCGGCGAACAGCTGAATAGGTGCATCCGCTGGGCCGATGCCGTGGTGATCGTGTTCTCTGTCACCGACTACAAGAGCTATGAACTCATCGGCCAGCTCCACCAGCACGTCCAGCAGCTGCACCTGGGCAGCCGGCTGCCGGTGGTGGTCGTGGCCAACAAAGCCGACCTGCTGCACGTCAAGCAGGTGGACCCCCAGCTGGGACTGCAGCTGGCCGGCATGCTGGGCTGCTCGTTCTACGAAGTGTCCGTCAGCGAGAACTACAACGATGTCTATAACGCCTTCCACGTCCTGTGCAAGGAAGTGAGTCACAAACAGCCCAGCAGCACGCCGGAGAAGCGCAGAACCTCCCTCATCCCCCGTCCCAAGTCCCCCAACATGCAGGACCTGAAGAGGAGGTTCAAGCAAGCCCTGTCGGCCAAAGTGAGGACTGTCACCTCTGTCTGAAGCAGGGACGTCCACCGGGGTGGGGGGGGTTGGTCTTCCCAGGAAGGGGGCCCGAGGATCTTCTAGTGCAGGATCGTTGAATACTGGCAGGAGTTTGTGGTTCCAGAAAGGGCCGGAGCCCAGGGGCCAGGAGGGCCTGGGGAACTGCTGCAGAAAAGTCTGCGTTCTGAGCAGGGAGACAGAACTGCCGAGGCTGCGGGGGGAGCCCACTGAGATGCTCTGGACACACGACCTGAGCTCAGTGTCTTTTCCTTTGCCGTGGTGAGGGCGGCAGAATCACTTTGGAGTCCACTCCTTACCTTGTAAATGACCGTCAGCTGTAGTTTCAGCAACGGGATGGGTATGCTTGACAGCGGGAATGAAGAACAGACTAAGCACTGTCCCCTTTTTTCTCTTTCTTCCTTTTCCCTCTTCTCCCCCCAAGAGGAAGAACTGCTTTTTCTCTCACACGTCTGATTTGCATCTCCGGAACACTAGTCCTGACAGAATGCCTTTCTAACCTGAAGGATACCCCAGATTTCTTCTTTAAGGAGCAAGGAGGAAATTACTCCCCCGCCCAGCCCCCCAATAAAGGGTGGGGTTTATGGGCCAGATGTGATGTAGGTGGACGGCCATCTGTAAGCTTACAGTGCCTGCAGGAAGGGACTGCTTCCTCCTGACCCAGGATGGGTGTGCTTGGTCGAGTATGTGTTAAAGGGTTGACAACTCAAACTCTTCAGCCCCAGACTTTGGAGTAATTGCGAGACTGTATCATTCTTTTTAACTCTTGCATCAGGTACAGAAAAAAAAAAAGATGTGTTCATTGACTTTGGTGTGATTTGTGTGAGTGGCTCAAGGCAATGACGTCGGGTCATTTCCCAGGCCTGGCCGAGTCGTGGCTTAAATACGGAAACACGGTCTTACCGCGAGCGAACAGATAGAGGGGCCGCCGCCAAATCCCCGACACAGATGCACTTTAAAAAGCCACTCATTCTTTGGCTTAAACTGTAATTAATTTATTTTATGTACAATAAATCTCATTTGAAAAGAGCAGACCCCTGACTTGGTCTTTATTGAAATGTTCACATTCTGTCCTTTCACACAAAGCGTTCCTCGGTGTCCTGTACTTCTTGGTCACTTGGCGTCAGGTGCTGTGCCTTCCTAGGGTCACCTTGTAAGTCCCAGAGCAAACCGACGAGGTGCGTACTCTTGTCGATGAGGAGACAGGCTTACAAACAAGCCAACTCACTTGTCAAAGGACCCCCCCTCGCCACCCCTAGCCTGTGAGCGCTGTGAATTGTAATTTGCCGCCTTATATTCAAGAGTAGTGCATCTCCTGTCCATTCCCTTTAGGATCCTCGGTTTTCTTCTGTTAAGACATCTCTCAGCTGAGCCTTGAAGATAATGCTTCTGTCCAAGGTTGCTGCTTCTCTCTAAACGTGTGGTTTATTTGGCACACCTCTTCTTTGGGTGTACTGCTTTCAAAAAGTGCGCTCTATTCTCACTGTAGAAGCTGGGAGCTGTTGAGCGGTGGCCGTTCAGGAGCCCCTCCCACGTAGCTGCTACCACAAATGTGTGTTCAAAGTGCCAGGCCCCCCGCATCTGCTTCTAGCTGGGCCCGCGAGACCTTCCAAGCAGGCCACGTGAGTCCCCATGGTCATGGGCAAAGAACGGCACCTTAGAGTCGGGCTTTCACGTATACTCGATCTCCTTTAGTCCTCTTCCAGGGAGGAGGGGAGGGGAGGAAAGCCTGCCATTTACAGGTGAGGAAAACAAGCTCCGAGTTTGGAGTGATGTGTCCTCAAGTTCACACAAAGGACAGAGTCAACGTCTTCTGACTGCGATGTTCTTATTTCTTTATAACGTTTTGGATACAGGGTACGGCTTGCTGCACATGCAGGGCCACGGGACCAAGGGCAGCCGTCCAAATGACCGGCTATTGACGGCCCGCTGTGGGATGGTGCCAGACTTCCAAATCTGTTTTCCCACAGGGTAAATATCCTGCCTGTTCTTGACAGGGCTTCTGGTGATGTCCCAGACCTTCCTTATATGGACGGCAGTTTTCTACGCTTACGCCTAACCTAACTGCTGAGAAGGGCATGTGCGTGTGTGCCTGCCTGCGTGTGTGTATGTGTGTGTGTGTGTGAGTGTGTTGGGGGCAGGGAGGGAAATGGTATTCACAAGAGATTCTAAAAACATCTCAGTTCAGAGGCACTAACAAGTTTCTCCAACTACTTTCTGCTTGTTTTTAGTTTTTTTTTTTCTTTTTATTTCTTTGTCAGAGAGAGAGAGCACAGCAGGGGGAGGGGCAGGCAGAGGGAGAAGCAGGCTCCCTGCTAAGCAGGGAGCCCGACTCGGGGCTCGATCCCAGCACCCTGGGATCATGACCTGAGCCGAAGACAGACACTTAACCAACTGAGCCACCCAGGCGTCCCTGCTTGTTTTTAGTTTTATTCATTCTATGTGGTTATATAAACAATGTCCAGTGACTAAAAGGTTAAATTTTCTGTACTTAACAGTGGCCTTCTACCCAGTTCTGGAATTAAAGAAGGCGCAGAGTTTTCCTCGGGGGGGGTTTTTTTTTGGGAGAGGTGCTGAGCAGTGCTGTACCTCCATTAATGAGTGACACACTCTTTCCTTCCCCGCTCCAGTCCGGCTGTTCTCCAAGCCTGCAGATGCCTGGGCAGGCCTCCCCTCCTCCCTTGTGAGCCTCACTTCCTCACCTCCTGGTACTTCACGGTTGGCCCTCCCTTTCCCACCGGGCTGCATCTCTCCTACTTCACCTCGGAAGTTTGCGGGTAGGGGTGTCTCAGAGCTCTTATCCACCCAGCGGAATAAAGTGTGTGTGTGTCTGTGTGTGTGTGTGTGTGAGGGAGAGACAGACAGACAGACCCTGCTGGAAACCCCCCAGGTCCCAGTTCTGTCCAGTGTCTCAGGTTAACTTAAATATTTATAGTTCTGGAATCCACTATATTTTCTTCTCACGAATTTAGCTTCATGTTTTATTACCTTTGCTCATCTCTTTCATTATTAGTATTTATTAATCCCCGGGTGTTTGTTTTAAAATTTCTGAACTGCAACCATATGGTACAGAGAAACTGCCCTCTCCCGCCTAGGTAGGGGAACGCCTCCTTTGCCACCAGGGGAAGGAAAGGGAGGGATTGTGAAGGTGGTGGAGAAAGGAAAGGAATTAGAATTTACTGAGCATTTATAATGTGCCAGATTATGAATGATCTCCTTTAATCTTTTGAAGAATCCTATGAGGAAGGTAATACTACCACTCCAATTTTAAAGATGAGAAAACTGAGGCTCAGATCATATCACCTGTTTCTGTTTGTTGAAATCTGTGTCGGACCGTACGGGGTATTTGAAATAATTATGTTCTCCACACCAACCCCGCAGTCCATTTTTAGTTCTTTCTACAGACAGGGAGAAGGGAGGCTCCAAAGAATTAGGGAGCTGATCCACCTCCTAAGAGGCAGATTCAGGACTCCCCTGCCCCCCAAGCCCAGGCCTGTCTGAAGCCACAGCATGGTCCCCGGGCAGCCGGCCGCAGCTTCCAGCTCCCCTCCTCCAAGCAAAGGGCCCCTAGGTGCTCTTCTCTTGTCTTGCAGGTCCTCCTGGGCTTGGCCACTGCGCCCTGGCCCCCTGCCTCCAAACCCCCGCCCCCCTCTTGGCTCCTCCCTGGCCCCAGGCCGCCTGGTCGGCGCATCTGCTGTTGCCATCAGCCTTGCTCACAGGCCTCCAGCCCCAGCTCGGTAATAAAGACGCAGGCAGGGGCGGGGGCCAGCACCGCCCACAGCCCGTCGGCCTCACAACCGGATCCGTGTCTGTCTCGGTGTCTGGCTTTCCAGTTTCCTCTCTGCTGCAAATCAAAACCATTCGGAGCGCTCTGCAGCCTGCCCGGCCGGGGCATGGTGTGCAGGGGTGGGGGCAACTTCCCACCGGGGCTCCTGCCAGCCCCAGCCCGCTTGGAAGCTGGGCGTGTGCACAGTGCGCCCCTGGTTCCGGAGACACAGGAGATGTCGACATTCGCTTTACACCCCAAGAGGGAGAGAACAAATGTGTTTTGCGAACAAGCTTGTGGGCAAATCCCTCACAGATGAGCAGTGGGGTAACTCCAGGTCCTGCCTCTGCAGGGGTGGGGGTGGGGTATGGGGGCTGCCCTGCAGAATCTCTGCCTGAACGTCAACACAGGGCCCTCAGGGGATGGGCCAGAAGGAATTATAGGGCTTTATTTATGACAATAAACACACCAGGAAAACTCATGTTTTCTGTACGCCCTTTAGAGTCTAAAGAGAGAAGTTTCCAGAAAGTTCTCACTATCCTCATTACTTTACTAATTTGGTGTGGAGAGAACAAGATTCGTGTTATTACCGATTGTGGTGAGATCCCAGCCACCCCACCTCCCTTCTCCAATACCCTCCATCATCTGGTTTTGTCTTTTACAATCCCCGTAAAAGAGAGATGGAGTTTCTTAGTGTTTCTTAAGCAGGGATGGCGGACAACATTCATAATACTGGATTATTTGCTGTTGAGATTCGGTTTCTGGTAACCAGGGTAAAATAAATAACAGTGGTCTTGAGGGGAGCCTGATGGAATTCTTTGTTGTTGGGATGACACTGTAACGGTCTAAACAGGGCCATTTCCATCGCCCTGGGCCTCTGGGGACAACCCTTGGCTGACGCAGCTCCTGAGCACCTCTGAACACTTCGCTGTGCCCGCTATGTTTGCCGGGAAGTGGACTCCAGGAGGAGGGTTTACAAAGGCAGAAGTCAATTGCTGCCCAGTATTTGCACCTCTATCAGTTGGGTTTATAAAGAGTGGCCTGTGAGGCCCTTGGCAGAGGGTTTGCATTTGCGTGTGCGTGTTTTGGCTCCGGCCAGCCAGAGTTCAGGTGGTAAACACTCCGAGCCAGGCCCGAGCGATGAAACCAGCACTCCCACTCAGCTCAGCCTTTCAAGCCACCTCCAGGCAGCCGGAATCCCTCCAGGATTGGTCCACTGGCATGTGGTGGAAATGGGCGTCAGTCTCAGGAGGCCCATCGCAGAAGCCACACAGACAGCTTTGCATTTAGCCTTAGTGGCGGAGAAATTTCTCGTAGAGACCTAAGGCCCCACGTGAGCCCCCGTCAGACAGTTACTGACGATCACCGTGATTCCGATATGCCCTTGGCTAGCTTGCCTTGTGCCGTGTTCTAAGGGCTTTACGCGGACTTATTTTCATTCTCTGAGCGGCCCGCTGAGGCAGGCCCTGTGATTGTCCAATTTCGTGGTCCACTGCGACCAGAAGTGAGCTGCAGGGCGGAGAGCTGGGGTTGGAACCCGTGGCCACTGGCTGGGGCTCTGGGCTGCACCATCCTGGAAGTCTGCGGGACCGAGGTGTTACTCCTTCTCTGCGGACCCCAGAAATGCCTCTAATGTTCTCTTCATTTGACATTATTCTCCTGTTGAGACTTGATCGCTTTACGAGGTGACTGGCTCGGCGTCCCGGCTAGTCAAAACCCCTGGGCCTTGGCGTCACGCGCTAGCGCTCTTAGGGATGGTGGCCTCTCCGGCAGCCTCTCTCACGAGGTAGGGACCTTGCAGGTGTACCTGTATCTTCCACATGCAGGCACTGAGGCTTGACGAGACCCACGCTGCGGTTCGGAGTGCTGTTCACACCTTTGAAGGAGGTCAAGGGCATGATCCGTTTCTCCCTCATCCTCTCCCGCTCCTGGGCGGTGAGCACAAGAGGGAGGCAACACCAGAGAGGGTTTAGGAGGCTGCGTCGAGGGGTCAACATGCCACTCCCCGAGGCCCTTCTTTGTCCTTATCTGATGAAGGTCCTTTGTGGGATTTATACCAAGTTTCCCTTATGCTCCCGCTCTTAATTCAAGGAGCAGTGCTCTGTCCTGTGTCCCCTACCTTCTTTTTCAAAACAAATTCCAGTCACCGTGAACCTCCTCCTTTGTCCAAAGCCTTCCGCTACCTGGTTGCCTGCCGGCGACCGTGGAGATGGAAGATGGTTACAAGCCTAACCCGTGACATTTCCTCCTGCCACACTGCCTTTGGGGGCCCAGTAACTGCTGGATGACCCATTTACAATCAGGGACTTCCTTCTTGTGTAGTTCCAGATTAGAAGCTTTGCAGTATTCCTCTTTATTTGTTTCATTTCTTAAAAGATTTTATTTATTTATTTGACAGAGAGAGACCCAGCGAGGGAGGGAACACAAGCAGGGGGAGTGGGAAGCAGACCCCCCGCCGAGCAGGGAGCCCGACGCGGGGCTCGATCCCAGGACCCCGCGATCATGACCTGAGCCGAAGGCAGACGCTCAACGGCTGAGCCACCCAGGCGCCCCTGCAGTATTCTTTTTTAAAAGACAAAATCAACTTGTAAAAATACAGAAAGCCACAAAAGTAATACACCAGCAAGGTTTGCTATGGAGAACATCCAAACAACAAACAATAGACAGAAGTCTATTGAGAGCGAGACTCCCCCTTTTCCTGAGCCTTCCTACCATACTCCTTTCCAGAGGCACTACTTATTAGCAGTTTGGTTTTTAAATTTCCAGAGGGTTTCCTTTGCATACAGACGTGTGGTGTAGGACTTTACCTCGAGCAGGTACTCACACAGAGCCAGAGCCCCGGGAGAAGCCCCAGCTGCTCAGTCTGCGAGAGCCCCAGAGTCAGGGGCGCATGTGGCTCCCTCACCAGAGAGGCCAGAACCTCGCAGAGTGCCCAGAACACGCCACTCAATATGTGGAAATGAATGAATGCACACTGACACACTAACAGGTTATTATTATTATTTTTTTTAATTTTAAAAAAGAGTGATCTCTGCTTTAATTAGCATTTCTTTCGGGCTATCGCCATTTTCTCCCTTACTCAGATTCGAACTTCTAGATCAGGAGAATGAAAGAAGCATGTGGACTCTCTCGTATCAGCACCACTGGTATTAGGTGGAAAACATACTGGACCAAAAAAAAAAAAAAAAGAAGAAGAAGAAGAACATTGGTGTCTATAAAACCTGCTTTGCACCTCAGAATGATTTCCAACTTCACAGGTTTTTCATAAAATAACATTTTACAGGGAACTAAAATCCGAGACACATGAGTGTTTTGATTTACATTTTACTTTGCCCACCTGTTTAATCCACTCTAGAACTGTTTTTCAGCTTTCTCTCTTCATTACACACATCTTTTAGAGATGCTAGAAATTTCCATGAACCATACACCTACAAACGTGTGGGTTCCAAGCAGTTCATTTTTGCCAGAGTTCTTAAATAATTTCCCTAGTTGGGTCTAGGTTTTTCTGCCATGACCAGAAGGAAAAGTGAGACAAACTGAAAAGAGAGCTTTCTATTTCAATAGAAACACTAACTCATAAAAGTCCCAGGGGTTGGGGTTCCCATCTAGACTCCCTGGACCAGAAACCTTTATGGGGGCCTTCCTTTGGGAGGGGAGGAAAGCTTTTATGGGCAGAGCCAGCCCTCCAATCAACCTCTCTCCCACTACTGTTGCAAGTAGCCTGGGGACCCTGCCTGGTGGGCTCGCGGGGACAACGCCGCCCTTTGTAATGACAGGCCAAGTTACGTGGCCCGTGGGCTACCAGCACGGCTCTAGCTGCTAACCCCGTTCCTTGCCTTTTCAGCAAGCTCTCAGATCCAATTTGCAAGGTACCCTCCCCAGTTACATAATCTTAAGGAAAATCAAACTTTCTTCACACTCATAATTCTAAAGCATGTCTAATTTCTTGAGCAACTGTAGATCAAATAGCTTGTAAGCTACCAACACTTGCCAACAGGCATTTATGTAGAATTCAGGAGCTTGCAGTTGGAATCAGGAAGATCACAAACAGAGAAATGGGAATTATGTCGAATGAAGCCAGCTGAAAGATAGACACCTTTAGAAAAATGAATTATTATTATTATTATTTTTAAAGACTTGCCGGCAGTCCAAGCAAAGCACTTTGCTACAGGGTTCTCAAGACCTTTGGGGCAGAATTCTGTCCTCCCCACAATTAGCAAGAGGACACTGGGTTTGGAGGCATATCTTGAATGGTGGCAGGCAACAGGATGGGTGTTTCCACCTCGGGCAGGTCTCCTCTTAGCAGCCGCTCAGAAGCCAAGGTCTGGATGCAGCCGGTCAGTGGCAAATAACAGCTCAGGAATGTTAAGTGGCTTCAGGAGTCGCGTGGACAGCACGATGACCTACCAGCAGGAGGGGACAAACACACCACAGACAGTTAGGAAAGCCAATCCCAGGTCATGGGAGGATGAGAAAAAAAATGCAATGTGTTTCTCTGGGGGAAGGCACAGAGTGGGGCATTGTGGAGAAAAGGCAGAATGTGGCAGTTTGGACGCCGCCGGATGCTAGGGTCCTGGGTGGAAGGAGGGGTGCACAGGCGGGGAAGGATGGCCTGTGGGACAGCGGGGCTCTGTTTCCTGAACCGTTAACCAATTGGCATCGAGAATGGCCGAGCCCAGCCACCACCTGGCTGCTGAACTGAATCCGATCATACTGTAGCTTTGGGATCCAGTAATTTGACCTCAATAGAGAGAAGGTTTCTCTCTTCTCCAGGGAGGCTTTGCTCCTTCGGGGAGCATGAGAAGGCACACCCAAGGGGTGGATGGCGTTGTGGGTGATGGTGATGACTGTGTTAATTTCCTAGGACCCAGAGCTGGGCAGTTTAAATAACAGAAATTTATTGTCTTATGGTTCTGAATGCCACAAGTCCAAGATCAAGGTGTTGGCAGGGTTGTGAGGGAAAATCAGTTCCATGCTTTCCTCTCAGTTTCCTTGTGTCTTCACACTGTCTTCCATCAATGCATGCCTCTCTGTCCAAATTTTCCTTTTATAAGGACACAGTCATATCAGATTAGAGCTCACCCTAAATACCTCATCTTAATTTGATCATCTGCAAAGACCTATTTCCAGTAAGGTCACATTCACAGGTACTAGGGATTCAGACTTCAGCATCTTTTGGGAGGGGGCACAAGTCAACCCGTAACAATGATGGGATAAGGATGGTATTGGCTCACATTTATTGGTTCTTATGATGTGCCAGGCACTGAGCATGATCTCACTTAAAATCCAGGTAATCTTCATCACAACCTTATAAAATGGGTACATTTATTATTCCTATTTTATAGATAAGGAAAATAAACTACAGAAAGGTTAAATAACTTGTCCAGGAACACACAGGAAATTGTTGAATTAGGATTCCAACCCAGGCAGGCTGACTCCAGCATCCAAGGGCCTATCTGGTCACTTCGGTCATGTCAAGGGGTCTGGGCAAGGCTGCTTTACTCCCCTAGTCCACGGGGACTTTTGGGCCTCTCTGGCCTGTCACTGTGGTGGATCCTTCCTGCTTCCTTCGGTCTGGACCTTGCCTCTGGGGTAGATTTGTCTTTATAGCACTGAAACAACTTATTCCTTGGGTCCGGCTGGGTCTATGATGTGCTGGGTAAGGGCTAAGGGCTGGTGAGGATTTGCACAGGTGGCCAGGTGAGGAGCTGACTCTGGGAATGGAGAAGGAGGTCCTAGAGCTGGAATTCCACAGCCCAGCGCCCGAGCAGAGGTGACTGCAAGGCGAGCAGCAGGACCGGGCTTCACCTGGCCATACAGCCCGGGAATGTGCATGCTGTCTCCCCCACCACATTGTTCCAGGTGTTCCCAAGCCAATGATGTAACCAACTCCCAGCTCACTGGTCAGAAAGAAGAATCCCCACTCCAATGTGGAGGAAAGGCAGATGGGGCCCGAGTCGAAGAAGGAAGGAGAGAAGAAAGCATTTTATGATTTTCTTCTTCTCCTTCTCCTTCTTCTTCCTCTTCTTCTTCTTCTCCTTCTTCTCCTCCTCCTCCTCCCCCTTCCCTTCCCTCCTCCTCCTCCTCCTCCTTCTTCTTCTCCTCCTCCTCCTCCTTCTTCTCCTTCTTCTTCATCTTCTCCTCCTCCTTCTTCTCCTCCTCCTTCTTCTCCTTCTTCTTCATCTTCTCCTCCTCCTCCTTCTTCTTGTTAAAGAAGTGAGGGTTATTAAAAAGTTTTCTGTTTCAAGCAAAAATGAGCCCTTGCAAGCAGCTTTTTTACTTTTTCTCAAAAGAGAACGATCTTAAACAATATATGGCTAATGTCAGCCAAGTTATATTTTTGGCAGAAAAATAAATACTGCAGTCTGTGCCCACAGTTGTCCTTGAACGCCAGGGGATGAGAGTTGGAGGGCAGCAAGTGAATATTAGCATGCCCTTATCGTCTGCACACACGGTGTAGACAGCATATGAACACATGGGTCTGGAGAGGGTCTCCTGCGCCAAGCCTAGCGGTTGGCTAAGAACGGTGGCGCCCGGGCCCACACACTTGTTGGAGCCCTGTAGAGCCCAGCTCCACCGCAGGCTGGCTGCGTGCCCCAGGGAAAGCCACTTCCCTTGGAGCCTTACTCTGCGTGTCCCAGAAGGCCAACAACAGCCCTGAGCTGGAGGTACTGTGGCAAGGATTGCGTCAAGTCACGTGCCTAGAGCACAGGAAGTGCTCAGCCATTCTGAGTGCCATTTTACTGTGGTTTTGTGACTGGGTCACAGGTCTCCTTAAAAAAGCTAAGAACTCTAGAAAAATATGTGTCTGTTCAACACACACAAGATTCTGAATGTAGTTTCAGATGAGGTTTGTGTTCAACTAGGAATCATAGACCATAAGGTAAGAAACCCGTATTCAGATATTTTGTAAAACGTGTGCATAGAAACAGAAGTCCTTTGCATACTCTCTAGTAGTTGACTCTCGGGAGGCAGTAGACGGCCCTTTCCTGCCCTGGTGACTTGCCAGTTCCCACCACCACTGCCAGCCTTTGTGCTCCTTCCTGAGTCAAAATGGCAGATTCCTCTCTGGCTGAGGTGAGGGCAAGCATAAGGGCTAACGGAAGCCTCCCAGGATATGTAAGTCTTGTTGGCAGGACTGAGGAACTTGGAGAGAAAAGACTGTAGACTCAGTTGATGTCGACACTTCTAGAGCAGCGAAAACCGAGCCAAAAGAATCCATCCCTCAGACGGTGTGCTGGGCTTCCAGCCATGGCTGACAGAGACGGTGGGTTCCATGACCTCCACTGAGCAGGACCCAAAGACGGGGCCCCTCACCTCTGAACAGGCAGGTATTTAGCATGAGGGCTGAACCAGAGGGTGCCTGGGACATGCATGTGGAGGGCTGAAAAGAAGGAGATGGGAAACCAGGGCAGTGTGGAGGGAGCTAGGGGCTCTGAAGAGGCAAGAAAGCTCAGACCAAGGACTCTTGCCAGATGGGGCAGTGGATAAGAGCACAGACTTAGGAGTTGGACCCTAGCTGGGCCTCACTTTCCTCATCTGTAAAGTGGGAATAATGATCTCCACCTGACATGACTATTTGCAGTCTCACGGGTGGAACTTTGGGGATGGTTCTTCACCCGGAACATGAGTCCCCCTCCTCTTTACCTGAAGACCTCTCAGTCCTTCAAAAATTTGCTCAGGCATCACCACCTCCAGGAAGCCTTCCAAGACCACCCCTCCCAAAGCTGAAGTGTGTTCCCACGGCTGTTGGTACCACACTATATTCCTTGTTGCCTTTCCTGAATCTTTCCACTGTTTCTTAGCACAGTGCCCGAAATGTAGCGGGTCCTTGATATAGGGAGTCAGTGAATGACGAAATGAGTGAACAGAAATGGTCAGACAAGGAAGAGGCAGTGAGTTTAGCAATGGTCAGCAGGAAGTTTTTCACCCTGAGATGCTCTAATAACAGATAGCTCAAATAGCTCTGGGAAAATTATTTCAAATCAGTTCAACTATTTGTCTACATTTCCTACTGGGAATCACAAGCCAGGCTAACACTTCATTTACGCTATTACAGATGAGGGGCCTTGAGCATTTTCACATCTTAGGCATCTTTTGGTCTTCAGACTCATCTGAGCATTTTTAGAGGTTTTTAGCCCATTCAACTAGGGCATTTCTGCATTATTTGACTAAAATAGTTTTAAAGAGTCTAAAAAATTAGCCAACTGGGGGGACAAAAAGATGGTCAAAATGAGAAAGAAAATGCTTAAAAGAGCCTGAGATTAGCCTGTTAGATATAAAATGAAGATTTTATAAACAGTCATCAAATGTGTGGTGGTAGGCAAATTCAGCACGAGAGAATTCCTTCTAGAGAACTGGTTTTTGTCCAGGCAGTCGAGGGCACTGATGAAGACTTCCATCTGTGAGCCAGGGGAGGAGGACACCGCGGCTCCCCAGGGCTCCCCAGGGCTCCCCAGAGCCCCTACGTCAGCTGGCCCAGGCTCCTGCAGGAGCGGGTCAGGCTTGGACAGCGGCCCAGCCCTCTTGCTTTCTTCCCACGTCCAGCTTCTGCAGGCCACCACTCTAATTTGCAGGTTCCAGCATCTTGCTGTTCCATTTCTGCAGAACACAGAGGAAGCAGGGCAGTCCAGGATTTAGATTTCAGATCCATCTGATTTCTAACATTTTGAATTGAAAGGAGCAGGGGATAAAAATGGTTTTTCTCCTTTTTTCTTTTAAACTTGTGAGATTCTTCCCAGTAAAAGTAACTATTCACAGGCACCAACATGCATATTCCTCCACTTGATGACCTGGTTTGTGAGCATATATCATATCCGAGGCCCTGCCTACCCCTACTTGCATGGGCATACACACACATACTCATACGTGTGTGTTAAATGTAGAAGGTTTGTATTGCTAGGCCAGTAGGAGAGTGGATTAAGTACAGGGACACGACCAAGCTTTCTGGGAAACTCACTGTGAACTGTCTGCCTTGCTTTCACATTGACTCTGAGGTGAGTAAACGGTGCTACCAGGGTCTCCCAAAGAACCATAAGTGGGACATTTCAGATCACTTCCTCATCTTTGTCCCTTCTGGGGGTTATTTAATAAGAAGTCATTCAAGGGGAAAGAAGAACCAAACCTCACACTGCAAATGACTCCAGAATTGTTCATTCACAGGAGTGAAGGACAGCGTGAACAAGAGTACTATGAACATGGGGGCTGCCATCCAATACCTTGATCTGTACTGTCTCTAGAGTTTCTAGTTCAGATTATAAGGCTCTAAGCTAACTCAGGCAAAAAAGATAAATTTAAAACCTCATTGATGTTTTCCTCAGAGTAAGAAACTTCAGAATAAAGTAAATCTAGGGGTGCCTGGGTGGCTCAGTGGGTTAAGCGTCCAACTCTCAATTTCTGCTCAGGTCATGATCTCAGGGTCGTGAGATCGAGCCCCGCATCAGGCTCCACGTTCACTGTGGAGTCTGCTTGAGATTCTCTGCCTCTCCCTCTGCCCCTCCCCTGCTCACTTGTCTCTTTCTCTCTCAAATAAACAAATACATCTAAAAAAAAAAGAATAAAATAAATCTAGACTGAAAAGAGAGAAAAAAAAAAGGAAGTCACTGGACTCCTCTCTTGGGCCTTTCAATCAATTTTAGAATAACCTGGAGCCAGAATTTAGGTATCCTGAACCCCTAAAGTTATGCCAAACTGTGTGTGTATGAGCATATTTCTTGATCTACTTTGTTTTTTCTCTTACATTCTCACTAAATATTCAGCTCCAGAAACACAGAAGTGCTAGAAAATGTGGGTGGGAACATGCATCCACCTATGAAAAGCGGTGGACGGCAGGGCCAACTTGCCCACATGGTCTTCCTCTGTTTCCTGAGCTGGCCTTTCCCTGTGTCCTCTGGGAGGGTCCCTCCCTGTTATTTTCCTCCCACAATCTCAGGCTTCTGTGGGCCTCTTGGCCCCCATCCAGCCACAGAGTTCAGCCTGCAGAGCCATCTGGGCATGGGGCCTGACAACAGGCAGCAAGTGAGACAGGGGCGGGGACTGGGCACAAGCACTCCAGAGTGAGGGGAAGCCTACGAAGCTTCTTGCCTCATGGTTGGGCTGCTTGGGGTGGGGTGGGGGGGGCTGCTTCTTTGATCCCTTTTTGTAGTTGGGACAGAGGGCCTTCTCCAGCTGCCCACTTTTTCTCATGGGCCCCCTGGCCAACAACCACGGGCAGAGAGTGGAGGAAACATGCCCGTTTTAGAGTATGACAACAGTCCTACAAAACAAGCAGGTGTGGACATATGGTTTCTGGATTCCATGTTTCCAGCTACCCTTGTCACTTTCTGTGGAAGAGAATTCATTCCTGGATGGGCCATAAGTGGGTTCTATGAGTTTCCTTTGAAGAGCTGGTCCCTGAATGCTTTTCAAATTCTTTTCCTCCACGGGGAACCTGTGCCGTCTGAAGGAACGTCCCCCTGCACTTATTCCCACCATAGCACTGTCTGTGTTCCTGGCACCCTTATCTCTGGTTGGAGTTTTCATGCTTGACATCAGTCCTTCACTGTTAGAATATAAGTTCCACAAAAGCAGGCACGAGTCTGGCTCGCTCACTACTCTATCCTTAGCACAAGAACAGTGCTTGGCACAAAGCAGATATTCAACAAATGTTCACTGAATAATCAATCAATTCAGTAGATGTGATGGTAGGCTCTTGCGCTTGGGTCCCCAAAGCACCCACGTAGATATAGAGAAGATGTGGATTAATAGGAACTGATACAAAAGTCAGCCTGGTTTTAGTTGCCCATAATCTCAGGAACAAATCAACAGGTTGGTGAATTCTCCAGAAGAGCTACTTTTATCTTATGCTACAATAATATAAGTAAAGTTTCTAGTGTTCAGTATTCAACATTCGATGAACAATCATGACATCCAGCAATCCCGACCCTATTTGTAGGGCTGGGTGGGGTTTTCTTTCTCGATTTATTTTTAGAGGTGAGAGAGGGGCAGAGGGAGAGAGAGTCTTAAGCAGACTCCGAGCTCAGCACAGAGCCTGACGTGGGGCTTGATCTCACAACCCTGAAATTAGGACCTGAGCAGAAACCAAGAGTCAACCGCTTAACCAACCGCACCTCCCTTGTTGGCAGGACCGAGGACCTTGGAGAGAAAAGACTGTAGACTCAGTTGATGTCGACACTTCTAGAGCAGCGAAAACGGAGCGGAAAGAATCCATCCCTCAGACGGTGTGCTGGGCCTTGTCGGCTGTGGTGAAGATGAGAAGGAGGGGGACCCAACTACCCTGCACTGATCTCATGATCTCAGGGTCGTCCACACTGACCTATGGCTCTCCGTTCCAGCTGAGTTCGAGAGGGAGAGACAGAGCGGGGCTGAGGACAGCCACCACACCCATCACTCTCAGATACACCTCATGGGACTGGAAAGCCTTGGTTTGGAGAAGAGCAGACCCAGGGGAGAACACGTGGGAGAGGGATGGGCCTGATTTGCCTGTAAATTCTGTGGGTCCCAGGAGCTGGAAACAGCACTAATGAGGGAGGCTAGAAGGAGGCAGATTTGGACTCGTCTAGGGGAGAGAGACATAACAGTAAGGCCCTCCAAGGCCCAGGTAGGCTGCAGGGGAGGGGGCGAGTCCTCATCACCAGAGGTGTTCACGTGTAGGCTGGCTAGTAAAGACAGAATACTAGGGTTAGATAACGCATATTATCCGTTGTTCACATGGACGGTCACGTCCGAGTTAGCTTGTTGGTTGAGGGTTTGTTGGGCACATAGACTCAGTAGAACCTACGCCTTTCAATTAGTTCACCTGTGTTCTCCAACAGAGGTCGAAGTCTGAGTTGGTAATGGCACCGTATGCATGCCATTTCATGGACAGCTAGAGCAGCCGTTTCGTGGACAGCTAGAGCAGCAAGGCCGGACTTGCACTGCACGTGTAAAAGCAGGTAGCTGCTCCCGTCCCAGATTTGGGCACAGGTAGGTGTGCACCCAGGGCCGAGTGAGTCTGCTGGGGTCTGAGAAAGGAAGATCTGCCTCCACAGGTACCACCCCAGCAAACATCCGGGTAACCCACCTCCTTTCAGAAGCTTGGAGATCAAGGGCACCATGATCAATAACTCCTCCGCTGTTTTTCCCTACTGCCTTTGGGGGCTTCCTGGGGCCCGTTAGCTCTTCGGAGGAACTTTTTGCACCATGGACACATAGCAATCACGGCTGCTCCTTAAGCCCCAGATTCTCTGAGCAGCTCCCTCTGTAGATGACCGGGCACAGGGTTGGGTTGTCGCAAAGCCACTGCAGATCCCAGGTCTGTGTTGTCTAACTCGGGTCCCGCAGCTTTGAAAATGGCTGCATTGTATCCTTCTAGAGTGGGGATTAACATGTCTGTCGGGGTGGTACAATGCAGCACTGTTCTGGAGAGCTAAGAATTTGGTTCACCTCATTAAGGACAGCGAGAAGTGTGCTTTCTGATTAAAAAAAAAGTCTTGCTCAAAAAGGCAACTGCTTGTTAAACAGATCCTTGACACTGCTGAAAGGGTGTTAGATGAGGCAGAATTGACCACTTGGTCAGAAATTTCACCAGCTAGGACCATGACAGGTGATAGTAAGAGCAGAAATGGTCACAGCCAAAGACTGGTCATTCCCCGTTCGAGAACTTTCTGCAGCTGCCTAGATACTCAGGTCCGTTCCTCGGCTGGGTGTCTGGAGACCACAGGACCCAGGCCTTCTCTGCCTCACCGGGCGATCGAGCCTGCTCTGTAGCCAATCAAGCCAGCAGACCAGGCTTCCAGAACTCCTGCCATGTGCTCAGGGGTGGGGAGCCCCAGCCTTTGTCCTAATGGAATCCATGTCTGCTTGAGGAGACGGGGCAGCGAATAGGAGGCAGTGGGCAGGCAGTTCAGGGTCGCACTGCCAAGTGCTGAGTTTGGATTCCAGCAGAGATGTGGAAGGCAGAAGACAGGCAGAACTTCGCCTAAGAGGAGACAGAGGCCCCCTGGGCTAAAGCTGAAGATAAGCCCTCAGAGGCAAGTCTCAAATGGGGGTGGGGGGTGAGAGTTAATGAGAACATGTGTCAGACTCCCTGTCTCCCGGCAGGACAATCCGGGGGCATGTCGTCTGGGCTCCTCGGGCCCCCAGAGGACAGAGCCCCGGCTGCCTGCAACAAAGCACTCTTTTCTGGCTTTTCTCTCTTGACTGTCTGTCTTCTCAGATTCCCGTGCTTCTTCTGCTTCTTGGGATCATCTCCCATGGAAACCACCTGCTCTCATGTTTTGGGGAGCCCACTCAGGCAAGGACTTAAAGTCTTACTGAGTTGCCGGCTCTGCGCCGTCAGCCAGATTAGAACTTCCAGGGGGCTGGAAGGGGCTCTCCTTCTCCTGAAGTCCCTCCCCTTGGGCTCCGGCTGCCTCCTGTCAGCAGCTAAACACCCCCCCCCACCACCACCACTGCCGAACAGGGTGCTGACCGCCCAGAAACGGCTGATACTGAGGGTGGCCACCATTTATCGAGAGCTATGGGGCAGGCACAGTGCTAGAAGTACGTGCTCTCCCCTTACCTGATCCAAGACTCACAGCCCCCCTAGCCCTGTTGCCTCCGGGAGAAAATGGAAGGCTTTGCTTTCCCAGATGAGCTGGCTAGTAAATGACAGAGGTAAGACTCAAGGACAGACCCATACAATCGAGAGGTGTGTGTTCTTGACCACCAGGCTGCTTCCGAGGGGATGAACGGGCACTGGCAGGAGGCGACAGAGGAGACAGATGCTACATCTGTTATTGTCTTGATGATGCGCCTTGAGTAACAACTCGTGAGTAGCTAAGAGCTGACTGGACACAAGAGAATATATGCCCTTCAGGAATCGGGACTAGGGACAATAGCAGCTTAGCCCCTGAAGCCCAGAGGCAGGCGAGGACCGTAAGGGACAGCTCTCCTCCCTGTGTCTGCAGCAGGAGGACAGCTGACCCGGGAGCAGGTGGAGGGGGAATGTGACAGGGCAGGAGTGGGTGGGAAAAGAAAGGTGGGATGGAGATGGGGAGAGGTGCTGGGAAGCCAGATGAAGGACCCTCGGTCACCCTCCCACTGGTGCCTCAGGACCCTCCTTCACCGTTCACAGAGGCCTCAGTACCTGGGTTCCTGGCTGCAGGGACGGCACAAGGTCTTTGATCATCTTGGCTTCTGAGACCGTGACCCCGCCCACCACGAAGAGGATCAGGAGAGGGTGGTCGCTGGGATGAGGCCGGCTCACCTGCAAAACAAACCACCATGGGCTCAAGTGGCTGGTGTTGGGGCAGAACGCTGCGCAGCTGGGTGCCTTCTCCCTTGTCCCTCCATGGGGACCCCAGGGCTGCCGCCCCCCTAGTGCAGGTGACATATGCAACGCTTAGAGACAGTGATTCATTAAGGATTGGACGTGTTAGTGGGCTGTAAACCCACTGACCAGGAAAGCCCATGCCATGTCATCTTATTGTACCCCTTTGAATATTTTATTAAAGGAAAAGTTAAGGTCGTGCGGCTATTAAATAGGAAGAGAAGGCTGAGGGGCAACTTATTTATTCTCTCCTTAGCAGCCTTCAGTTCTGAGCATAAACATGCCCCTTCTTCATGACAGAGCTCTGTTAACTTCCTTCAAAGAGCTTGCCACAGCCTGTGGTTATTGGACTTGTTCCTTTGTTTGTTTCCTTATTGGCTGTCTCCTCTTCTAGAACCGGGGATCTGGTTCACTGCTGAATTCTCAGCTTACCTAGTGCCGTTTCTGGTACCTGGCAGGTGCTCAGTAAGTTCCTGTGGAATGGATAGATGGTCAGAGTGCTAGGGAGCTGGCGTTGAAGGGGTAAAAAGATGCACAAGCCTGGCACCTGCCCTGGGAGCTTATCGTCTAGCGCAGACTTCATGCCCTTACCTTTTGCGAGCCAACCTTTGCTGGGCACCTACTCTACATGGAATGGCCCACTAGATGTCGTGGAGAATTAGCCTGATGCCTTATGATTTCACCAATAAGGCAAAGTCTTATATGCCAGAATGAGAATGACTCACAGGACCCCTCAGGAAATGCAAAATGAGCCCCACACAGTGACTAACTGATGGGCACAAGAGGGAGTTTCTGAAGACAGTATGTTTTGAGCCCTACCTGGAAGCCAGAGCAGGTTTGGGGAGGAGTGGGCAGGAGAAGTGGTGTGACCCAAGTTCTAGAGGCAAATGGTTACCCACTGGGTGGAAGAGGCGGGCAGGGGGCGGGGGCAGCGGCCAGGACGGAGCAGCATCACATCACTGCAGGAAGCATGCCCCTGGCTCCCAACATGGCCACCTCAGCCCAAGGCGGGAGACAGAGGCTTTGAGTCTGCGAAGGGAGGGTCCACAAAGGCGGGGAATGTACTCACTCATTCACACTAACTCCCAAACCATCTTCCCGCGCAGACAGCCCCCAGGTCAACATCTTATTTTAAAAACACTTAAAAAGGCAACACATTCCGTGTTTCCAGTTATATAAGTTACTCTTTGGCTTCTGGAGAAGAAACGCAGGATGGAAAAAAAGGAAGGAAGGGAGAGAGCGCGAGAAGGAAAGAGACAGGGAGGGAGGGGAAGGGAGAAGGGGAGAAAGAAAGAGAGAGATCTAGCCTCTTCCAAAACAGATGAATACTGGAAACTCTGACCTTCAGGAAAAGACTGACTCCTCATCCCCGCCCCCCTCCCCGAGCTTCTTGCCCTGCAGCTCTCCTTCCCCTGGATTGCATTTGTTGGCTGCTTTCTTCCAAGTCACGTAATACATACCCAGGACAATCCTGCTTGTGTCCCACTAGTCCCCGGAAGTCCCCATGGCCATCATATGCAGGAGTCAATGAACACTGCTTTGTCTTCGTTTAACGGGTCATTTCTGTGGCATCTGTCACAGTTGATGACACCCTGCTTGGCTACTCTAATAGCACTCTCTGTTGGTTGTTCCTTCTACCTTTTCTGATTGTTTCTTCTCAAATTTCTCCACAGGTTCCTTTTCTTGGTCTGCCCCTTTATATGTCCATGTTACTTTGGGCTCCATCTTTGGCCCCTGGCTCTTCTCACTCACTACATCACCCCTGAAGGATCTCACCTACTCATTCACCTTCAACAAGGTTTGACATCCTTCCCAAATCTATCTCCTTAGCTTGAACACCTCCACTGAGTTCCTGTGGACTTGCTCACCTGGGTGTCTCCCAGGACCCCTAAACTCAACAGGCTCCAAATCTGATGCATGATCTTGCCAAGTCTATTCCTCATGTTGACTTTCTAACAGCTTCACCATCTTCACGTGCTCCCGAGCCAGACACCTGACAGTCACCTTGGACTTCGCTCTCTTCCATTTCCCAGATCTTAATTGTACCCCCTCACATTTGTGGCTCTCTCCTTGACTTCCACTGTCCCTATTCCGGTCAGGCTCTCATTCTGTCTTCCTTAGATTACTGCCACAGCCTCTGGTTTGTCTCCCCATGCCAGTCTGGTCGGCCCCCATCTGTCCTCCTCATTCCTGCCTGAGGAAGCTTTCTAAAATGCAAACATTTATTGTTGACTCTAGTGAGCACTCTACTAAACATTTCTGTGCATTATCTCATTCAATCCTCAAAATAGCTTTTGGGGGCAAATACAATCATGGCTGCATTTTACAGGTGGAGAATTTTAAGCTTATACCCAGTAACTCAATTGTGGCACAAGGGGCCATGCTCTGAAACACCCCTCAGCTCCATTGGTGCTTGCCTTCTCCATGGGTCTTTGAGGATGAAGTACGAACTCCTTCATTCAGCATACAGGGCTCTTTCAGTGTGGCTTTGCTTCATGTCTCTATTTCCATCTTCCATGCACACTGTTTGTTTGCTGGAGCCCTTCACAAGAATTTGAGCCATGCCTGACTGCGTGGTATTTGGGGTTTTTTGAACATTTTGGTAAACATACGACGCTTGATTGAACATTTGCACTGAAAATTGCATTTATCACAGTGTTCGGTTTGATTTACTTCCACAAAGTAAACAAAGCCATCAAAACACAGAGAGCTGGCATCCTGGAGTCCCTCTCATGCCCCACTCTTGTCACAACCTCACCAAGGGTAACTCCCACCTGGACTTCTGATACTCGACATCGTACTTTGCTTTTTCCACTTCTCTCTAAGTCCTGGAGATTCTCCACGCTAGTAAGAAAGATCTGTGGCCCACAGGCATTGGTTGGGACCACACCGGTGTGCTTTGGCTTCTGTCCGTGCCCTGGCTCTACAGTTATTCAATAGTTAAGGACCCGCTCCTTCTCTTCTTTACCTCCTTCCCTCTTATTCTCTTTAAAGAGTATCCTCTCCTCTGAAAAATTGTCTCTCCCTGTCTCTCGACTCCTGCCCTGTGACCCAAATCTGACCACACCTCTGCCGTGGCCTTGTCAAATTGGACTGCTGCTTATCTCCTCTCCTAGAGTGCGAGCTACCGGAGGGGAAGGATGGATCATATTTATCTTGGAATTTTGGCATTTTGGGCTTTGAGCACAGACCTTGCTCATGGTAAACTTTCCACAAATGTTGCATGAATAAAATAAATGGACAGATGAATGACGAAGACCCACAGGCTAAATGGAGATGCTCTTCTTTTCTTAGAGATCTTTTAGAAACTCTTTGCTTCAAGTGTGATTTTTCCTGGCTGAGGAGCTAACCTGAAGTTCCTTCCAACCCTGCAAATAACTGTTTCTCACTTGATCCTGGAACAGAAATACAACTGGCTCCAGAACTTCAAGTGGGACAGTATGTTCCCAAAGACATATGCTTTCCATAAGAGAGTCTGGGCTCTGAAGTACACTGCTGCGAGAATCTTGGAAGGATGTATCGAAAGATGAAAAGGAGACAAAGAACAGTAACAACAAAGAACAATACCCTGGGGCCAAGGAGTTGAGGGAATGTTGGGTTTGGTACACATAAAAGGGTCCCATTAATGCACGTTGCTGTTTGCTAGTTTGGTTTCTGTTTAGATTTATGTTTTGATACCAGACTTTCCTTCTAGAACATGTCCAGTGGGCAGGCTATTGGGAGGTGGAGCCTTTGCAAGTCTTTTCCGTCAGAATAACACATTCTTTATAATCAGCCCCACACTGCTGCATCCCGGGTGTCTGTGAGTTCCTGGTGTGAGGCACGTGAGGATGAAAGATGTAAGCATCCTGACTGCCATCGCAAATGCCCAGATTAATAAAGCGAATCAGACTCACTGCTCTTTCACTTTCCGAGCCTTCGCTGGCTGTGATTTCAGACATGGGTTCTGGTTAGAGAAGACAGTTTCTCTCCACCATCCATCTACTGGAGCCTTCGAGGCATAGGCTGTGGGAACCTTCTCTGCAGCTGTGGGCCCCGAGAGCTCTTTGATGTCCTGATTGGTTTCGATGAGCGGGGTTTCCTCTGCTTCCAGTTTCTCTGGCACGCTCCAGGAGTCCTGGGAATCCTGCTGCCGATTCTCCTCCACTCGGTTTCTCTAAATGTGTGACTCCACTGTCCCCAGCCCAGGCAAGGGTCAGGCCCCCATTCTCCAACAACGGCAGAGCCTTGGAGAAGGGGGAGAGTGCAACAGGAATTTTGGCCTCAAAGGGCACTCGGCCCTGAGAACAGCGGTGCCGACTCTGAAGATGGTCTGGCAATGGCTTTTCTCCCCACAGAAATTAGCAAGAGCACTGCCACTGCCACCCATCACTGCATGTCGAGCACGGTCCTTTTTACTCAATTACTCGTCCGTTCAACAAATATTTAGTGAGCAACTACTACAGGGCCTGATGCGGCTCTAGGCTTCAGGGATGTCAAGAATGCAGCAGTGAACGGATCAGACCAGACTCCCTGCTGGTGTAGAGTTTCTCTTTCGGTCAGGGAGGATGACAAAGTATGTAAGCAAACGTATGTAAGGATGGAAGGTGGGAAGTGCTCTGGAGGAAAAGAAAGCAGGGGGTGGGGCGAGCAGGACACGATGTGACACGGAGAATCTGTGAAGTGGGTAGAAGCTCTGTTTTATAGCTAGAGACAGGGAGGCTTGGAGGGCTGAGTAACTTGTCCCCAGTCTCCCAGTCAGTGAGCTGGAGGGTGGAGACTGAAATCCAAGTCTATCTCACTGCAGAGCTAGACGCTTTCCACACCTCCCCATTTATAAACAGATTCTTCAAACTGAAAGCATTTTTGCTAGCTTTCATCTCTTAAGGCTGAGCTTCTCATTCCTTAGCAGCATCGGTCAATTAGCAGGTTCCTGGTGGAATTTCCTCACTGAATCACATCGTGGAAGGTCTCCACTTGGGTAGCGCCACTCTGTTGTTTAGCTTGACCTCCCTGCTACAGCTGCTGTGGTGGATGGCTTCCTCTTTCTGGAAACTTCCCCCATCCCCTCCAGTTTCTCCCCTGCATCCCTGGACTCTCCTTAGAGGGCTCCGCTTGCCTGACCTGCTCCATGACAGGCTGTATCCCTGACTGCTCGGACCTCTGGCCCCTGCTCTTCTCCTAGACACCCTTCCTGGGTGACCCAGCCCCTGCCCACGGTCCATGGCTCACCTGCAGCCGTGGCCCCAGATTGCTCCCATTGGCCCAGGCTCTGCAGAGCTGCAAAGCTAACTCTCAAACACAAGTCCTCTTGCTCTCCATTCCTGTTTCTCAGTCGGAGAGAATGTTAACACTGTTCATGCAGTCACCCAACTCTAGGCCAATCACCCCAGGCGGTATCTTCTCATCTTCCACATCCGAGCAACACCCCGTCCTGTGGAACCCGCCAGCACTGAGCCCCTGCCCTCACGCCCCCCACCCTGCTCGAGCTCCGGATCACCTCATCTGCCCACCAGCCCTCTGCAGCCCGATGCGGATCTGGCCACACTTCCCCCCACGCTCACTGCTGCTGGGGACACCTTTGTAACATATAAACTGGTTCTAGATTCCTAACAACCATTCAATGGCACCTCAGTGTTTTGGTCAAAACTCACACCTCTAGCCTGTCCTGACCTGGCTTTTGCTTATCCCTTTGGCTTCATATTCTTCCACTCCCCAAATCCGCCATCAGCTCCAGCCCTGGGAACCATGGCATGGGTCACTCTGTTCCTCACTCCCGCAGCGCTGATGGCGCTCCACTCTTCTGGAAAGCTCTCTCTGACTTCCGGCCTGACTCCCCCTTCTCTGTGCCCTCAAATCCCACCTGGCACACCACTTCTCTCTCCTCCCCACAGTCCTCCATTTTCCTGTCCATCACCTAGCAAGCTGCAGGCCACACAAGGTGAGCTGGGCCAGGGCAGGTGGGGCACCTAGCTTGTCTCTATGTCTTCCCTGCCCACAACAGTGGGAGCACACAGAAGACGCTCTCAATAATTGCTCACAGGCAGACAAAGTTTGTAGACTGCCCAAACCAAGTTTTTGTTTTTGTTTAATGATTCCAACCGTGAGAGTCCATCTCACTAGAACTGATGGATCATATTTGGCTAGTGTTAGACACAAATCAAGCCTTACCTCATAGGATGAAGCACAGTTAAGAAGACGAAAATAGAAACAATGGTGATAAATAGTGTTGCAAACAGGAATTCCAGGAGGTGTGCTGAGTTAATCAAGAAACACCAAATGCTGACCTATTTTCTTCTTGTCAGAAATGCCATTAAGTATAACGGACCTACGCCAACAGTTCATCTCTCCATCTTGTTTGCTTATGTAAACAATGACGAGCTGAACGAGATGATCCACAGGCATGGCCAGCTCTTACAGTCCAAGGCTCTGACAGCAAATCTCACCTGAGGCTCATCATTTTTGCCCTTCATCCCCATGGCAGTCTTCTCCCCTTCACTGTAGGTGCATCCAACCCACGCGTGAACGGTCTCCTTTATGCCTATGGTTGTGGGGTACGCTCCTGGCAGCTATGCAGCTGCAATGTGATCCTGCCCCTCAGCCACTGTTGACTGGTTTGGGAAAGTGCTGCTCACCTCAGTTGGGCCAATTCCAGATCCTTCCCTGGGAATCAAGACTTGACTGAAGACAGATGAGGCTCAGTCAAAGCTGAGCTCTTAAGAAGAACCAAGGGCTGTGGCATCACGACCCAGCCGTTCATTCAGTGCATACTTCCTGGGCACCTGCCCTGTGCTGGCTGGTGTGCTTTGCATCTTCTGCAGGCCAGAGTGAGTCCCAAAGAACTGTCTGGTTTCCTGATGGCTTTTCTAGTTCTCAGTCCCCATCCATCCTGAGGCCCACCACACTACTGCCCTGAGTTCCCCGAGATCCTCCTCGGTCTTCACCATAAATGATTCACAAGAAATGATTAAGTCGTGCACTTTGTTGGCATTGTCACTGAAAGAGTTTCAGTTCCGATCTCCTCTCACAACCAGCTTTGCAGGGCCTGTTGAGCAGCTACTCCATCTCCCCTGTGGACCCAAGGTGAGGGAGCTCTCATATCAATTCAGAGAAGGGCCCAGAAGCAAGCACTGGGTCTTCTCTGAGTCTTTTTCACAAATCTTTTAATTTTTTCCAATTAAGCATGGCCACATAGGAAATGGAACAACAGCAACAAAAACCTTCTTAAAAAACATACATAAGGGGCGACTGGGTGGCTCAGTTGGTTAAGAGTCTGCCTTCGGCTTGGGTCATGATCCCAGGGTTCTGGAATCGAGCCCCGCATTGGGCTCCGTGCTCAGCAGGGAACCTGTTTCTCCCTCTGCCTGCCTGCCTGCCCACTTGTGATCTCTCTCTCTGTTTTAAATAAATAAATAAAATCTTTAAAAAATACATAAAAGGAGGTAAAAGGGCCTCACGCAATTTCATTAGATAAAACCCACCCCCTCCTCATGCCAATTCCAGCAGAGAAAACATCTTGACAAATCATGTCCTTTAGTCAAAACAAGTTGGGGGCCAAACACATGGAGTAGATATAAAGTATGTTATTTTCAGGAGACCGAAATCCAAACCACAAATTCCAGAAATGCATTTTAAAAGTGCTGCCTATTAGACACGCTAGTTTTAAATTAAATTAACGTTGAAGCGAGGGGGGTAAGGTATGTTTCGATTTATTTATTAGATCACTATCAAGCTTTCCTGTAAGGAGATCAAGGTGCTCCATGCACAAGCATCTTGGAGAAATGCTTGGTTGTTTGAAGAATGTCAGGTTCTGCCAAAGCTGTTTCTCCCCAGTTTGATAGCCCCCCCTCCAAGGCATTGCCTTTTGAAGCCCACAGCTTTATGTGGCTAACCACAAGTCTATCCTCTGCTTGAGGAGGGCACGTAGCGGACTTGACACACTGTCTCAGAACCATTCCAAGAATGGTCTTGTGGGCACACTGGCTCTTCTCCCCAGCTTGTCTGCTTCACCTTCCAGGGCCTGACACAGTGAACCCGGGAGAGGAAAGTCCTGTAGTGTCTTATCACACAGGAAGATTTTGGTTTTGTTTGTTTGTTTGTTTTTGAGATTATATTATTTAAAAAAATTATGGCAAACAGGCAGATCTTTCATTATCAAAGCTTTTCTGGGAGCACTTATTTTGAATCCGGGTCAAGAGCATGGGAGGATTTTCTGTCCTCCAGACTGGAAGGAAAACTCTTAGAATTTGTCACACGCTGCCCGTCAGGCTGGACAGCCAAGTGCATATTCAGGCCGAGTGCAGATTGTGTTTTCCAAAAGTGGCCACGACAATAACTTCTGCTCCCTTTCCAAGAAGAGAGTAAGTTCCCTCTCCTCCAACCCAGGTGGGTATGGGTGTCTGCCTGGACAAACAGAGCACTGTGGAGGGGATGCTACATGACTTCTGAGGTTTCCATCTGGCTCTCTCTTAGGACGCTTGCCCTTGAACACAGCCACCATGCTGTGAGGAAGCTCAGGGCGATGGCAAGAACTGCGTCCCTTAGCTCATGGGCCAGGCCGGGCTACCAGCTGATGGGCAGCATCAACCTGCTGACATGGGTGCCACCTTGATGGTGAGTTGCTCTCTGTTGAGCTCTGCCCAGAGTACAGGTTCATGAACAAAATCAGTGATCAACAGTATGTTAAGTCAGTGTTTTGGGATGGCTTCTTACGCAGCAAGAGATAACCAGAACAGATGGGGATGGAAGACTTCTCTGCACAGCCTTTATAGAGGAAAGCACATGAAAGCAATGCGGGAAGGAGATGGTAACAAGTGGCCGTAGGATGCAGATAAAGTTCCGACTTTAGTAAGGGCAAACTCCAGTGGCCTTGACTTCCCTCTCACAGAGCCTTGGTTTGATGCAGAGACTCTTAGACATGCATCTTGCACCCTCTTCTCTCCACAGGCCTTAAAGCAGAATGGAAGATACTCTCTCCTGATGGCTTCCCTCCGTCTCAAAGACATAGCTCCTTGGGAAATCGTAGTTATTCCTCAAAGCCCTACTGACTGTTCTTCTCTACATTTATCCCATTTATTTTGTCCAAGTCCTGAACACATGAGCCAGAGGTAATGTTCCTTTTCGCGTTCTATGGTGTGGTGGGAAGAGTCAGCATGGAAGCCCAGGTAGAAACAGAACAAAACGCCTCTCCGTTGGGGTGGTGGCATGGGGAGGGCTTTGTGGCCAGTCCACTGAGACTCTCCCCACCCCCTGCAGACAGATGACACCCCCTGGCAACTGAGAGCAGATGCCTGGCAGCTGGGGGCTGAGGAATGGATTCTGATAGCTGCTGGGAAAACACAAATTCTCCCTTTTTCTGAAATGCATTACTTGGAAACCTCTCTTTGAGATCAGTCTCAAGGGGCCAGAGTATTTCTTCATGAGTCCTAACCCCAGGGATACGAAGGCAGAGAAACACAGCAGCCTAGGATGGCTCCACACCTGTTTTTCCTAGGCAAAATCCTCCTCAGGACAGTGATGCTTCTGATCAGGGAAAGAGCTGCAGCAAACACTCTGCAGAGAGTAAAAGGGTAATGATGTGTCGCGGTTCATGAACCAGTAAAGGAAAGCGCAAGCCGCTCGTCTCCCACAAGGGAGGCTCCATATTGGCCTGACACTTGCATAGTCCATCAGCATATTAAAGGCACCGTGCCCTCAGAAGCAATTTAATTTGTTGTTTTATCCAGTGTTTCCCAAACATATTTGGTCACAGGATCCTTTTGCTATGGGGACATCATGGGACATCGCCGGGCAAGAGCGAGGCGGAGAGCAGAGAGCAGGCAGGTTGGAGCCCTCACCGTGGCCCCGGCCAACGTCGGACGCGGCCGCCTGACTGGGGAAGCGCCCAGGGCCTGTCGAGCCGGCCTCACGGACTAGGGCCTGGAAGTCCAACCTTGTTACTTTAGCCTCTCCTCAGGGCGAAGTCCAAACTCGTGAAGGAAGGAAGGGGATGCTCACGTGGAGAAGGTTTTGGAGACCACGTCTCGTCTGGAAGTTTCTAGGCAAAGTAGCCATCGTGAAGGGCTACTGGACAACCTTGGGATTACGTGCAACTGAGGAGCCCCCACACGCTTTTAAGAAGCTGATCTGTAATACATTATTTATAAAAAAAATAATAATAATAAAGAGGGGGAAAATCCAGGAGCCACACGGAATAACAGACAGTGCTAAGTGGAGGCAGCAGGAAAGAGACCCAGCCGCCCCTGCAGCCCGTTTACTGCTCTGTCTCGAGTCTGACTGTCTGGCTTCTGTCCTCTGGCTGTGCGCATGGACCAGTTTTCCTGGCATATGCATTTACTGAACTCTGAAAGGCCAGATCTGCTATGTAGATTAATTCATGATTTCAAAGACGCTTTGAAGCAGGCAAAACATTCTGTTATTTCCAAGAGTTATTACAACTGAAGTCCTGGCATGGACTGGGAGGCCAGTCTGTAATCTTGTTTAGATTCTTTTAAATTCAGAAACATTGTAGTGAGTTAAAAATAGATCTCATTTGTGTACTTTTCCTCCTTTCATCCCCATGGCAAAGGCTGTTCAGTCATTTTGACCTCTCCTTGATATTAGCCAGAGAAAGTCTAGCACTTGGCCCCTGGGATGGGAGTCCACTAGGCTAAAACAAAAGCCATTTTCGAATGGATTTGGGGGTGATGCGAGTCATGTGACTGAGCAGAGTTATTCATTATTCTACATGAGTTCTAGAATTAAGAGCAAGAGACCATCATTAAGACCTACGAATAGTATATGGATTAAATGAAAATGTGGGCCAAGGAGGAGAAAAGTTTTCATTCACACTATCCTAGGGGGCTTGTATCCTCACATATCAATTGAAAAAAGACCATAGCGCTTAGGTCAAAAGAAGCTGGAATATCAGAAGGCTGGAAGGTCAGGCTGCTTATAACCGAAGTTAAATAAAGATTGCACCTGATTTCAGAAGAGCCAAAATACTGGATGTTATCTTATATGGTCCTCCCCGGGGTGAATGGGGTGTCAGCATCTTCATGCCCAGCACAGACATCGGTACAACCAGGATTACCTCTTCATGGTTACTTTACCTTCATAAACATGCTGAATCCAGTTTTAAGGAGATCAGTGAGGCCTGAAGACATGTGTTCAATATCCACTGGATCTGGCCTCTCAGGATTAAATATTTCTTCCACAACCTGCTTCAACAATGGCTTATAGGATGCCTGGAAAGACAAAATATTGTGCTGTAAGTTAAAGGGTTTGTTTGGTTTGTCTGGAGAGACGATAGCTTTATCTGCACCAAATGAAGCAAAACAAGTTTATTTTGACACTGAGCAATAGCTATGATTTTGTGTGTATGAAAAGGCAACTATAACAACATTGGTTTTTGGGGTAAATTTCACCCTAATACCCTAATGCTATTTTTTGTTCTTATCCCCTTCTACCAGCAAATATCTCTTACTGGAGCTGTAATCCTAGTAGGACTACTTTTTAAAATCTGGGTTTAAAGTGACAATTTTTTGTATATGAAGAATACTGGAAAGCAAAGTATTGTCATTTGCGACAGACATGAAGATGCTCTCCAGTTTTCCTGAACATTCTTAGAATTATGCTTCCCTCTATTAGGAACCGGAATGTTTTCATACGATGTACCGTCACGATCCAAGCCTAAAGCAATCCCTTCTTCCTCTATAGAGCTCAACTCAAAGTAGGACTTGGCCAGAAAACAAAGCAAAGATGCCAAACAGGAATCTGACCAAGGTCAGGGCTTAGAAAAAGCAGGCCACATGGTACCATAAGAATTCCAGGAGAATGAAGTTGATGTCGATTTGTTACAGCTCCCACAGTGTGATAAATGATGCATCTATGCATGTTCAGATAATATGTGGAGGCAGCTTTTTCTGACCAGTGTACTTTCTGGCATGTTCCCACTCCTCTTGCCTTGTTCTCCTTCCTACCAAGCTCTTCCTCGTCCTCTGCTCTTCCCTCCCCACAAGCTGACCACCTTCCTCCCAGGTCTCTGGCTGTCTCCGCTCTCCAGTCCCACAGGGCACCTGAGTTTGGAGCATGAATGCAGAGAGAAGAAGGAATGTCTCCTCTCCACACACTCTGGTGATTATTACAGCCTCGGAAAAGCCAGCTTCCAACAGAGTCCTGCCCAGATGTTTTGAACTCTTTGGCTCTTGTCACTGGCCAAATCTGTGACCTGCCTACTATTTCAATAACCTGTTGAGGCTATTGGGTGAACTGACTTCATGTCTGCCTTCATCTTACATTCCTTACAGTCATTTTTTTAGTCTTTACTCCAACTTTCTTACTTAAAATATTTTAGAAATAAAGCAGGGTATAAACCATCAAAACAATAAACACTTATTTAGGGGCGCCTGGCTGTCTCAGTCGGTAGAGCATGTGGCTCTTAATCTTGGGGTTGTAGGTTCGAGACCCATGTTGCGTGTAGAGATCGCTTAAAAATAAAATCTTAGAAAAACACAATTATTTAGCTAGAATGTCACGTGCATTTATCAGGGATAAAATGCAGAGAGAAAGAGCAACTGTTCAGCTGAGGGGTGCAGCCTTCGTGTTTATTAGTCCAACCGACTACTGCATACCCAGAGATCTCACAGGTAAATACGCATGGAAGGTAGAGCACTGAGCAGGAATACCATTAAGACAGAAATTAAAACAAAACAAAAACAAAAACAAAAAACAAAGCAAACACTATGATTCAACCTTCCCCATTCTAAAGCTATATTAAGACAGATTTTAAAAATTTATCATACAGGCAAAAATGGAGAGGTCTGAAAACATGCACTTTTGATGAGGCCGTGGGGAGACAGACACTCTTATATATTGCTGGTGAGCGTGCAAATTGTTGCAATCAGCGTGGAGAGCAATTGGGCAGCACCTATCACAATTACAAGTGCGTTTGACCTGGCGATTCCGCCTCTAGGAATTTATCCTATAAATATGTTAACATATGCAAATGAGACCTATAAAAGCCTGCTTATTGTTTGAAATAGCAGAAGACTGGAAAAAACTCAAGTGCCCATCAGAAGGAGCAGCTTAATAAATGGGATACAGCCACAGGAAGAAATGGCACAGAAGCCAATAGAGAAGCTCTTGTGTTGATCTGGCAAAAAGCAGGATAAAGTGTGGGTGGAAACAGCAAGGTGAGGAACAGTGTGTGTGCTGGGCTGGCATTTATGTAAAATGTGTCACCGGGGATTTGGAAGTTTGTATCTGCTGAAATGTACAAAAGATCCCATTGTGATGGGATTTACAGAGGCTGCCAAGAGCAGAGATCCTGGAGTGGAGAGCAGGACAAGGGACAAGGGTGGGGGAAGACTTTTCAATAGATCACTTTTCCAAAAACAGTTAAAACACCACTACAAACAGCAAGAATGATCTGTTTTTTTTTTTATTTTTACTTGTTAAAAATTAACAAATTATTTATGCACAGAAGAGACTGAAATAAAACACACCAGAATGTTAATTAGGGCTATCTCTAGATTCTGGGAGTAAGGGACATTATTTTTTTCTTTTTCCAAATGTTCTAAAGTTCACAGGTATACTTCTGGAATCTTAATATAATCCAATAAATATTTTCAACGTTAAAGAAAAATGAGGTCGTGGAATGGTCTCTGAATTTTGCACATCATCTCTCTGAGTAAACTGTCTCGAGAGCCCTTCTGTCATCTCAGCCTTTCTGGACATTGACTCTCAACTTAAACTTTAATCTCTTTAAACTCTTCCCCAAACAGAAATCCTTTGACCAATATTCTGCTAACTTATCAGCATTTCATCAGTATTCATCAGCTTCTTCCTTAGTAATAGTATCTAGTTTTTAGCAGGCACATTACCCACTGGCTAAAAGATTTGATTCTCCAGTCTCCCTTGCAGCCGGGCACAGCTGCGTAACTAAGTTCTGGACAATGAGATGGAAGCAGGAGGGTAGTGGGACTTGCAAATGCTCCTTTTTCAAAAGGGAAGGGGCTGCTCTTTCCCTTTCTCTGTTCTGCTGCTTGGAACATGGAAGTGGTGCCCAAAGCGCTGCAGCCGCGGTGGAAAACAGGGCTATTCCTTAGAGATGCTGGAGCTGAGAGCTGGAAGCAACGTTGGCCGGTGATGGCTGGTGGGGCTGCCAGAACCCTAACCCGGACAGGCTAAAGCCACCTACTTGACATGCCAATACAAACCCTCCTACGTTTAAACCTTTAGCTCTCGGATCTTGGTGACTTGCAACTGAATGAAATTCTAACTGATACGAAGTGCAAAGGGAAGATAAAGAAATTGGAGTGCTGCGTGGCTCAGCCGTTTGAGCATCCAACTCTCCATCTCAGCTCAGGTCTTGATCTCAGGGTTGTCGTGAGTTCACGCCCTATGTTGGGCTCCATGTTGGCCATGGAGCTATGTTAAGTAAGTAAGTAAGTAAGTAAGTAAATAAATAAATAAATAAATAAAGGACCATGCCTTCCTTCCAGGAGCTTACATTTATTTATTTTATTAGCCTATATGCAGTTATATAGAATAACTTGAAGCAGAACCCCAGAGAAATACACTTAGGCTGTCATGGTTAAGAGAGGGGAGAGCATGTCCCCCAACCTACAAAAAACACAAGCCTGTTGCTCTCTGAAGAATGCACTTCCTGCAAGGAGGGAGAGTGGTGATGGTAAAAGGAGCTCAGACAGAGGAAAAGTCTGTCATCCAGTTAAAATGCTAGACTAAGTACCTCCTCTGTGCAGGGAGCCGTGGGCCGGGGGTGATGGTTCTCTCTAGTGCAGTCCGGGGGCCCAGGGGAAAGAAGGAAGTGTGGAGGGACTGGGGATCTTGTCCTCTCCCCTGCTCCACTTTCAGCTAAGCTCTGGGCAGCAAAGTATCCAGGACAAAATACCCACTGAGCTGGGGTTCCCCTTGGGGGTGAGCAAGATTTGGAAGGGCTAGTCCCTTAATAGGTTCATTCTTGGGATTTTGTGATCCTTGTATACCATTGGGGAAGGTTGTAAATCTTTTTTATTTTATTTTTTTAAGTATGTAGGTAACATTTATTTAGAGTGGAGAAAGAAATTACAACTTCAATTCAGAAAGTAACAGAGAACAAACACATCACGTAATCCAGAATAATAACATAAATGCTTTCATTAATTAACTGCCTGACGTAGCTCCATGATACTCATTTCTTAGGTTTCTTGGCTGCATTCTCTCTGATTATCTTTTCGTTTGACAGCAATTTAGAAAGTCATTTTCTATAGAGATGTGATAGTGATTAAGCTATTGTCTCTCAACTCCAAGCCCTGTCTTCTGTACTTAGTTCTGCGACGCTAGCCTGCAGCTCTGCAAACCACATTTGTGCTCTGCCATCTAGACCTGGCAGATTCTGCCAACAGGGGGCACTAGAGGGCTAGTGGAGGCAGGAAGCGCAAGCGAGACGGTGCTCTTCCCTGTTTATTTGCTGTTCCCACCAGCATCACCCCAGCAATGGCTCCTCACTACTGGACGCCGTGCCCTCTCTCGACTTTTAAGTCATAGGATCCAATAAATTACCTTGCTTGCTTAAGCCAGTTTGAGCTTTTTTCTTTTATTTTCTGTTTTTACTTGTAATCAGAAGCACACTAAACTACATATTTTACTGAAGAGACATCGATAGGTTTTCCCACTTAAATATATAGAAGAAGACCTCTAATTCTTTACTAAAACAGCGAAGCACAGAACGACGAAATAACATTGCCCATTTAAAGAGCACAATTTGGGAAAGACTTTCTCAGGCATAAAAGCAGCACTGGCCTCATGACTTCTTCGAAAACACATTTCTTACTTTTTCCAATTACGGTTTTTAATGATGAGAACCTTTGGCTCCTTCCTCTCAGCCACTTAGGTTGCATTGCTTTGTGTCCCAAATCAGGTCACTGAAATCTGATTGGAATGCCCGGCTTCAGCAATAGCTTCTTAGATGAGAAAACTCTGACTGTCATGGAATTTTCTATTTAGCCAGAAGCCACCCACTTCTCAGCAAAGGACCACATAGACGGTGGTGATGGGGGAGGCAGATGTCTTCCCCTAAGGCTCTGCTCAAAGTTCTCCTAATTTGTTAGGGAGGGCTGGAGGGGAGATCAGTTGTGTGGTTTGCTCCAACATTAAGAGAGTTGGGCAGAGTAATTTAATTTTCCTATTCAAACATTTTCTGTCAGTTCACCTTTGGGGGGGGAATAAAAAACACAGACAAATTTGTTCTTTCCTTTTCTTGCTGGTCATTTATTTCCTGCTTATATCACATCCGGTGTGTGCAGACACTAGGGGGTCTCTGCCCCACACAACCGTCCAGGTACCCAGGCTCCTTCTATCGAGTGGCTCCCCCATTCCCCAGGGCACTGGAATCCCACGCGGGAGCTTCGCATCTCATCAGCAAGCATGCAGGATTTCCAGAGAGACTTTATGGGCTCAGCCTGAAAGAGATCTGTATCACTTCTACCCACTGTTCATCGGCCAGACTTAGTCACAAACCTAATTTACTCACCAGGGAATCTGGAAATTGTGGTCTAACTGTACCCAGGAGGAAAAGGAAATGGACTTCAGGGAACATATAGCTTTGTCTTTGCCACACACACACACATCATAAAGTCGGTATTGAAACATTAATATAACTGGCAAGTTGCATGTTATAGGCAAAGGATTATTAAACCCTTTCCCCCTCTTCTGCATAAGAATTTGACCTTTGGTTAACTTTCTAGCTCTGTTTCCCTGGAAACCTGATAAGAGAAGAATGTCGAACTGTAGCCAGGCAAGATGGCTTACGATAAAAATGACCCCTGCTTAGTAAATTGCATTAGACTGGAGAGAGCTCGAAATTTTTTATTTATTTGACAGAGAGAGACACAGTGAGAGAGGGAACCCAAGCAGGGGGAGTGGGAGAGGGAGAAGCAGGCCTCCTGTTGAGCAGGGAGCCCGATTCGGGACTTGATCCCAGGACTCCGGGATCATGACCAGAGCCGAAGGCAGATGCCTAACGACTGAGCCACCCAGGTGCCCCTAGAGCTCGAAATATTGGCCAGAGAGCCAGAGCTTTGGGCTTCTCTGAGCACGATGACTCTCGTGTAACTGGGCATGTCCCTTGGAGGAGCGCTGGGAGCTATGTCCGTGGAACTGTTCAGAGAAACTGGCTCCTAGAGGATGTGAAGTTTTTAAGCCAGGAGACTCCTGCCCGCCCCCCGAAGTGAGTCTAGTTCCCTCACTTCTGAGCTGTTACCTTGGGACCAAACCGAGTAGCTCCTGGGTGACAAGGGCTACCCCAGGGAAGAAACACGCCTGCGGCTCCCTCATGGCTAGCGATGTTCCTGTCCTAGGCCGACTGGCGCCAAGTGCGGGCTTTGACCCCATAGCGGACTAATCCATTAAGCACAGAAGGCACAGTGCCCAGAGCCCACAAGACTTTTAGGGGCCCATGGAAATGCATTAGTTTAAAATCAGAAGGGGAAAAAAATGAACTTTTAGGTCAAAGATAATGTTTTGATATATAATATTGTCTCTGTACCAATGCAATTGTACAATATAATTTTTAATTTTTTTTTTTTTATAGAGGAAGAGGTCCATAAAGGCAAAAGTGAGTAGGACTATGAAAATCATCATGTGGCCCTTTATGACAGTTTCATGAGGATAGCCTGAAGGTTTGGTAGAGCCTAGCGAGATCCCTGATTGGCATTAAATATGAAAAAGTTGACATTTCAAAAAAATGATCTTATACCAGAAACTTTCTCTTTTTACTTTAAATGGCCAGTATCTCTTCTGGAACAAACTAGACTTTTAAAAACACTATATTTAATCAAAATATGAAGAAGAAAATATTTGTGTCTCTGTCTCCAGTTACTCTTTTGTGGTGGATATAATGTGTGAGGAGGTCTAGAACATTCTTTTATTCACCTGATTCTAGCTCTTGAACAAAGCCATTGAGTATAGCAGTAGTTTCTGACATTATACATAAGTCAGAGACAATTTCTAGAAACCAGTCTAAACTCCAACATCTTCCTGAATTTGGCGCACCTCTAAGATGGTCCTAGATAATCAGTTTCCAAGAAAACCTGACCTACGTCCCCATCACTCAGCGTTGCTGCCCTTGGCTTTGTTGACTGGTGTTGGTGCAGCCATGGGCCATCTCAGTCCTATTACTGAAGATGCTTATTCCTTCTCTGCAAAATTGATTCTAATACTCTTGTAGAGAGAGTATTCATTTTGTCTCAATCCATGACTGTACAGAAAAACATCTGTTCAAAACTGCTGATGGCTTTGGCTGTTCCATGGCTCATTTATTTTTATGTTTTGCTTTACTATCACTGATTTTTTTCCCCTTTCATCTTCTTAAAGGAAATGGTTTGCTCTGCAGATTAAAAAGTGGTTCATTTGCCTATCTGTTCATCCATCTATCCAGCCATCCAGCCATCCTTCCTTCAAACCAGAAGCAGATTACTTTGTAAAATTTTGAGTGTAGTCCCTTCAACTTCAGTATGAAAAAAAACCTAAGCCCAAAGCAATTTACTAATTTGCTTGAAATTCACACAGGCAGTTAGAAGTGGACTACAGGACAGAGCCAAGTCTCCTGGTTAGTCTCCAGTTCAGTCCCATCTTGTGTTGCTTCTTTCCAAAAGGGCACTAGCAGGTCTGGAGTGAGGAAGATAGAATCAGGAGGAAGAAGAAGAAGAGAGCTCAGCACTCGGAAAAGAACAGCCAGGGCTGGGGATTGTTGACAAAGAGATGGGGCCTACAGACTGTTCAGAGAGCCATATTTCACCAGGCACCAGATGAATTAGGCCTCCTTGGGCACTGCTGGTTCTAAATACCCTTGCTGAGCCTGCCAGAGGCACAAAAGACAGTATGCATCTGTGGAAAGTTTTCTCCAGCCCAGCACTTTGAGACTTCTGCCAAAGCAAGTCAGGCAAGAGTCATACAGTATTTTGTCTGAAAGGGCACAGAAGCTCTTTGCCCTGAGACAGTGGCCTAATAGCCTCCTGATGCTGCCGCTGAGGAAGAGCGGCACATCAAACACTGTGGCGTTTAGGGAGGAGGTTACGCCTCCCATTAAACTAGAACATTCACAGCAAGAAACAAGAGCATAAGAAGACTTGCTGCACAGGCAAAACTGGGGGCTCAGGTTTCCACTCAACAGAGTCTATGAACAAACACAACCTTTCCAAACCAACGGGCGTCAGTAATAAGCCCTTACCAATAGTATCGTCGCTTGAGAATGACTCCCCTTCTATGAGGCCCATCTCCTAGCAAAGGAAAAGGTAAAATGCTACAAAAGAGGCCTATTTTGCTCTTCACTGCAACTGTTACAGCAAATGCTTACATAGTGCTGTCTTTGTCAGCTCCTGTCCTTTGCATGTATCAACTCACCTGTCTTTGAGCATCTTTATGAGGGAGGTATTATTATTATTAGCTCCTTCGTACAGTGGAGGAACTAGGCACAGAGAGGTGAAGTCACCTGCTTAAGGCCACACAGTTGGTAGGGCTCTGGACCTATGAACTCAATGCTGCTATGCTGAGCTATGAGCCCACATGCTGCTGCTAACCTCTGTCTCACTAAGAATTAAGAGCATAAGAAATGCCACTGTGGATAAGACTCACAGTCCAGAATCCTTCCTTCCATCCATCCATCCATCCATCCATCCATCCATCCATCCATCCATTCACCTGCCCACCCACCCACTAGGAGGCAAGCACTGAGCTAGGCTCTGCAGATACACCATGGTGAACAAACATGGATGCCATGTCCGGTGGTGGTAGTATGTTCTGCAAGTCAAGAGCTTCAGTGGCGGCCTCATGATCCCCATCATGCCCACTCTCCTGGCTGCAGCAGGGCTGGTTCCCTTGGAGGGCCAGGTGTGTGGTGATCTTTTGGGATCATTTCTGGAGAAGCAGTCTAGATCCCACCCCTCCAGCTCTTCCAGAGACTTTATATGTACTCAATGTCTTGTATGAAATCATGTTCTCCTTGACATGAAGAGAGTGATGTTTGCTTTCTGGGCTGTGGCTGACACACTTTCTCAAAGGGCTAAAGGATGGAGGTTAAAGAAGAGGTGCCTCAGGTGCTAGCAGGGGTGAAAGGAGTGGTTCTGAGAGGCAGCCTGTGCTCTGGAGTAGGAGAGAGGGGTGCCAAGAGGGCATGTGGGGCAGGTAGGGGCCCCAGGATCCAGGGGAGAGAGCCTAAATTTGTAGCACTGGTCAGAGCTGGAAAAGGAATCTGGAGCTGGACCAGGTCTAGTGCTTTCCTGGGTATCACAGTGAGCCCAGAACATCTCAACTAGACGCTGTGTAGAAACAGCACAGAGCTAGATAGAAAGCACACTCTCCGAGCCCCCCACCCTCGTGCCCCGCCAGAGCCTCAGGGCTGAGGACCAAGTTGGGAGAAGAGATGGACAGAAAGTTGCCCAGTCAAGGCCCACAGTTGGACTCTGAATCTAGTCTCGACATTTGCTTTTTTCTCATTATACATACTTTGCATGCCCTCAAATCCTCCGATATGTAATAAAAATATATGTATTGCATTTCAAGATGCCCCCAACAAATATTCATTAAGCATGCACTATATAGAAAATGCCACTTTACACACTGAGGATATGGCAGTGAACAAACCAGATCAAAATTCCTGTCCTCACTGGGCTTACATCTACGATTGTAAACTTTAAATTCAAAAATTATCAAAAAACCCAAACAGGTAAAAATCACTGATAATCCCATCAAAAACTCTTTCTCTAGCACATAAAGCAGGAAGTCAGAGTTCTTCCTTGTCCATCCAACCCTGCACACCCCCTACAAGGCAGCCATTATAAAGTTTTCCTTAATTTTTAAAGACTTATTAAATATACATACCCATATGTTTTTTATTTTTTTATTTTCCAAACAAAAATAGAAAAATGCTTGACAGAATGATCTACATTTCTTTTTTCCACCTAACAGATCATAAACCTCTGTTTTAGTCTGAGTTCTCCAAGAAGCAGAGCCTGAGCCAAGGATTCACATAGAGTCCTGCTAAGCACGCTTGGATTTGTCTCATTCGTTTTAATGGCTGCACAACATTTCAGAGCATGTGTCTGTATCATTATTTACTAAATCCCCTTCAGATACACACATACTCCCCACCTTGCCCCTACTTCCTGCTCACTGGCATTTAGGATTTTCAGTTAATGGGTCGATGTCATTGACTCACTGTAAGAGAGTATATACAACAAAGGAAAAGTTCATTTTCTGAAGGCAATGGCTGCAGGACAGGGTTCCGAGGTCTGGAGAAATGACAGTGTTGGCAGCAGGGAGATTAAGTCTAGGAAATTTATCACTGTCCTAATTATGCCCAAGATTTATGGCTAATGCATGTTTATGTGAATTTGGCTAAATTGGTCACAATGATAATCATAAAATTGAAAAGAGCTTATTAACTTAGTGGTTTCTTTGCACTTTGCCAACTATAGCAGCCACTTGCTTCTTGACATTCTTTGGTCTAAATCTCATCATAAATCACCAGTTCTATGTCTTCTAGAATTAGTCCATGCTGCTGTATTTAAGACTGGTGATTTTTTTAATGGCCAAACTACATTCGATGAATGATCTGAGTGACTTTATCTGTATTTCGTGGTGGTGGTGTTCTCAGGTCATTGAACAAAGGATGGGAATTTATGTTACTAAGTTGAGAGCCAGCTTCCAAAGCTTCTTTCATATGTTGGTGGGTGATTTCAGATGCCCATCAGCACCATCAATCAGTACTTCTAGAGCCTCCATGAAATCCATGGTATAGCGGGGAGGAAGTTTCGTAGTGGCAGCAAAAACCTGGCATCTGGCCTTGGCCACCTGTGGGTCTGTGGCAAGTCACATGGCCTTCCTGGCTTACTTCTTGTGAGGATCAAAGGACAAGCCCAATGTGGGAGCACTCTTCAAGTATCAGCTACTGTAAGAATATACAGGAGGAAGAGTTTGGATTTGGCTAGGCTACTATCGCAGATAACCTTAGCTCTCGTCTATATGCCCACCTTAAAGGGTCAGCATCCTGACGCTGAACCCCTCGCTAGGGCAGAGTCCCCACTAACAGCACATTCAGCTCCCCAAGCAGCCGTAGCAAACAGAGTGGATTTTACTGAGATTTCATGGGGAGATGAAGGAGAAGATGCTTGCACACACTCCACGAATGATTTTTCCCGTCAGAAACATCTGTTCTTCCTTCAAAGCTATCTTTGGCCACCAGGAACCTTAGTTGTGTCTCCATCCTTGTCCAACAGAGACTGCCCAGCCTCAATGACTCCAGCCTCTCTTCACTCCTTAAGCTTCCCTTTGGGTCTCTCTGGGGCCCCTCCCTCACTGAGCTTGTAATCTTGGATTCTCATACCATCTTCCTACTCACTGTTCAAAACACCCTTCTGAAGTTCCCGCACTGCCCTTAGGAAGTGGTGGGGGAATGTTAAATAACAAAGGTTTTGTTGTCACAAACTTCTTTTTTCCTTGCCATAGTATTATTAGGTAATTTTGTTCTATTGTTCAGAATGTTTAGGGAGTGCTTCGATCTAGAAGCTTGGGAATCACAGAAGGCCACAGCCCCTCCCCTGCACCGATAGTAACTAGGGCCCAACGAAGTAAAGGGACTTTTGCCTTTGGGTTATTTTCACATTTTGGCTACTGAAGGTTACTGAACATGTGACAGCTGTAGAGCATGGCTGGCCCCCAATCCGGTGCTCATCTCCCTGTATCAAGCCTATACGTGCAAATGAATCAAGAGGCTTTCACATTCAGGGGAACCCAGAACTCTGAACTGGAAGGGTGCTTGGAGTTCATCTAGAACAAATCCTTCGTTTTAGAGAGGCTAAGATGGAAATTGCCTTTTGCGGTCTCTGAATCCTAAAAATACAACACAGATTAGATGGTTACTCTAAAACATATGTACTTGCCTGGTGGGTATGATTTCCAGGAACATATACAGACTTAAACTGTTTCATGAGATTCCGAGCTCCAGCGATATCCCGAAGCGAGGCGAAGAGCTCATCTGCAGCAATTTTGGATTTGTGAAATGTCAGCTTAATTGAAGAGTCACAGCCTGAAACAATCCAGAGAGATTTTCTTGAGTGAACACATCCTTAAATTAGGCTTTAATCATGACGGCTTGAGCTCGAGGTAACGCAGTTGGATTTTTTTTTTTTTTAACCCTATTTTACCCCTGTTGTTCCCCAACTGGGTGGTTTTAATCCTCCACGAGCAATGAAACATACCAAGTGTAAACGCCTTTGACAGAAGTAGAACTCAGAACTGCCTGGGATGGCAGCCACTGGCTTCAGTCCCCACACTATAGAAGCTTCACAGAAAGAAAGCTCCCCAGGGTCTGCTATCCTCAGAACATAGCTGTGGGAAAATAGAGAGAGACACAAAGAAAAGTACCAGAGAGTGCTGTGATGAACCTCTCTTGCTTGAATCCTATCAACAGTTTCCGGGAAATAGAAGACCAAGCCTGAGAGATGATAGAACTGCTCCGGGAACAGATCTTACTGGGATGGGCATCTGTCTAATGTGCTCACAAAGCATATGGTGCCTTTCAAAAGGCAGCCATTCAAAGCTGGTAACACACAAAGAGGACCTAATAAGAAGACTATTCTCGGCAATGATTCTATTTTTCTTTGACACTTATAATAGCTGGATTTCTTCTCTATCTTGTTAGAAGCCTATTCAGAAGAGAAATGATCATGGATAAGTCAGAAGTTTAAAAAACAAAGTTCCAAGATAAGTTTTTTTGGCGGTCTCAAATACTCAGATACGTTAACTCATTCATCCGCATGGCACCCTTTTGAGATAGGAGCTATTATCTTCCCCATTTTAAGGATGCAGGAAGCAAGGTACGGAGTGGTTGGGTAACACCCCTGTGAGCAGACCCTGGCAGTGCTCTGCCCATATCTGCTCAGTCACCCTGGACATCACTGTAGGTTTGTGGAACAGTTCTTGTGTACTCTGCTTCCTACCTCAAGTACCTGCATGCCTATCTTTCTATTTGCCTCTGTGTTTCTGTCTCTGTCTCTCTTCTTGTCTGTGGGCTTCCTCTGGTTGTAGAAGCATGCTTGGCCTTTGTGTGGGGCAGGCTGGAAATCCTAGGAAGTCAGCATTCATTGGAACAACCCAGATTTCTCATTCCCTGGGGGAACAATTCCAAACTGTGGTCTCCAAAGCCTTTGCTCAGTCCCAGAAGGACAGAGCCCCAGTTGCCCACAAAGATAACTCACTCACTAATGTCCCTTTATTGGCTTTCCTTCCTTCCCTGGCCCACTTCCCTATTTCCTGACTATGCTTCCCAAAATATCTTTCCAAATACAATACTTGCACCCAAATCCCTGTCACTGGACACCAGAACTTCCACAGGTGTTCAAACACACACAGCCTGGATCCTTTTTTGGGAGCCTGTATTCTTTTTTGGGAACAGCTTTATTGAGATGTAATTCATATACCATACAAATTAAATACCGTACGATTAAAGTGTACAGTCCAATAGTTATTAGTATATTCACATAGTTGTACGACCATCACCACAATCCATTTTATAATATTTTTATCACCTCAATAAGAAACTCCACACTTGTGAACTTGTCACTCCCTTTTTCCATCCTCCTCCTTGTCCCTGGCACCACCAATCTGCTTTCTGTCTCTATGGATTTACCATTTCTGGACATTTCATATAAATGGACCCATAGGACATAGGATCTTTTGGGACTGGCTTCTTTTACTTAGCATAATGTTTTCAAGGTTCATCCAAGTTGTAGTATACATCACTACTTCATTTCTTTTTACTGCTGACTAATATTCACTGTATGGATATACCACATTTTATAGTTGCGTTCATCAGTTGATGGGCATTTGGGTTATTTTCACATTTTGGCTATTATGAATAATGCTGCTAGTTTTATAAATTTTTGTGTAGACATACATTTTCATTTCTCTTGGATATAGATTGTTGCCATAGAGTTGGCAACTCTGTGTTTAACCCTTTGAGGAACTGCCAGGCTGTTCTCCAGCGTGACCCCACCATTTGACACTCTTACCAGCAGTGTAAGAGGGTTGCGATTTTTCCGCATCCTCAACAATGCTTGTTATTACCCTTCTTGATTGATCCTAGTGGGTGTGAGGTGAGGAGAGGCTTGTTGATTTTGATAGGGAGAAACTGTTTTTAGGGAGTAGAGGTAGATCCAAACAAGCTTAAACTAAAATGGAATGTATCTAAAGTATATAGGGACATCCAAAGGAGACTGACTGTAGCAGACACAGCCAGGTGGCATGTGCGTACTTGAACTTGTACCCTTAATTACTGTGGAACATTATATTATAATTACTCTTACAGGGAGGGCAAAATTCTGAACTGCCGTTACCTACAACACATCTGACACTGAATGTGTGGGTCTTTTTCCCACACCAATCGATTCTCTAATTCTCTGGGCACCAACTGAGTGTCCTACAATTCAGTTCAATTTTGACACTAACTACACAGCATTAGTGCAGACCCCGCAGTTTAAGGGTTCAGGCCCATTTCAGATGTCAGTTGCAAGTCCCAGATGGCCACCTGCTCTCCTGACAGATCGGCTCCCAACTGAGGGTTCCCGTGATGCCTTCCTCAGGTTCAATAATTTGCTAGAACAGCTCACAGAACTCAGGAAACTACCTCCTTTGCCACAGAATTTTCCCTTCTATTGCCAGTTCATTACAAGGGATACAACTCGGGCACGGTCAGATGGAAGAGAGGCACAGTGCAATGTTAAGGGGAAGGAGCTTGGAGCTTCCATGCTCCCTTCAGGCGTTCTACCTTTCCAGCACCTTGATGTGTTCTCTAACCCAGAAGCTCTTCCAAGCCTATTATTTAAGGGTTTTTATGGAGGTTTCATTACATAGGCGTGATTGATTCAATTACTGGCCATTGGTGATTAACCCAATTTCTAGCCCCTCTCCCTTCCCTAGAGGTTGGGGGGTGGAGCTGAAAACTCCAACTCTCTAAACATGCCCTTGTTTTTCTGGCAACCAGCCCTCCATCCTGAAGCTGGTAGGGGCCCCAACCACTAGTCATCCCACTAGCATACAAGTCACTGCTGTCACTCTGGTAGTAGCTGTGTGACAGGGACCGGGGACAAAGACCAATATGTATATTTCTCATCGTATCATAAAAATTCCCTGACTAGTCTTTAACTCCCGGTTTCCAGAAATATCCAACTCATGTCATTAAAAAGAAAAAAATCAGTGTGGTCAAGCACGGGGAGAGGAAGCCTCCATGTTCAGTGAACTATGGTGAGGGGAGGGGAGAGGTGGAGGGAAGTCAGGAGATCATGCGAACTCCCCAGAATTCTACGTCAAGCTTTGTGGAAAGGAGAAAGTGTCATTTTCAGAGGAGCATGTCCATAATTGCCTCCTGATTCTTACAGAGGCTCATAACCAGAAAGAGTTAAGATCCACAGGTACAGGGCATGTGTTGATATCACACCATGCTTACCCTTGGCATTGCAGCCCTAGCTGAGACAGACCAGCTTGCGCTTTAGTCAATAACCAACCAGGAGAAACCCTGGAAGGTTATGGCTTCTCACTCATTCATGTAAGCTTCTTTCCTTAAACTCTCAGCCTGAGCCATTTAAAATATGGGAAATCATACCAATTATATGTAAGTGTTGGACATTCTGTACTAGTCTTTCAAGTAAAAAAAGGCATGAAAATAAGAAGACATCGCTAGTCCTAATACCATGCACAATGTTTCAATTCCTCTAAAACACGATTCAGCTAATAGGCTAAATTTTTTTTTTTTTTTGAGAGAGAGAGAGAGAGAGAGAGTGTGTGTGAGCACATAAGCAGTGTGGGGGGCTTGGGCGGAGGGAGAGAGAGAATCTTTTTTTTTTCTTAAAGACTTACTTATTTGAGAGAGAGAGGGAGCGTGAGCTTGAGCAGGGGGAGGGACAAAGGGAGAGGAAGAGAGGGAATCTCAAGCAGACTCCCTGCTGAGCGTGGAGCTGGAGGTGGGGCTTGATCTCAGGACCCTGAGATCATGACCTGAGCCGAAATCAAGAGTCAGCCGCCTAACTGACGAAGCCACCCAGGTGCCCCTAGGCTAAGTTTTTTATTTAAAGTAATTCATTTTCTTTTTTCTTTAAAGATTTCATTTATTTATTTGAGAGAGAGAGTGAGAGAGAGAAAGAGCACAAGAGCGGGGAGCGGGAGAGGGAGAAGCAGACTCCCCGCTGAGCAGGGAGCCCGATGCGGGACTCGATCCCGGGACTCCAGGATCATGACCTGAGCCGAAGGCAGTCGCTTAACCATCTGAGCCACCCAGGCGCCCAAAGTAATTCATTTTCTATCAAATAGAGAGATCCATCCAATCTTTCATATGGTCTCTTTTAATTTTTTGGAAAGTAACATGATGTTTATCCATTAGACTGAGTGGAATAGAATCATCTACTGGATTATAGATTACTGACAATTATAGATAATTCATGGAAATTGTGGATTGTACATTGAAATTAATGTGTAATTGCAGAGAGGTCAACTGTGGAGCAGACTGTTTGACAGAAACATTTACAGATTACTGATAAATTAAGCTCAAAGGAACCCAACAGAAAAATAAGGCTATCACATTGTTGGAAGGAAAATAAAAAGTCCTAAATTCACAAATAAAGTAAAACTTTCCTGAAAAACAGTCAATTATTTTCATTGTTCAAATTAACTGCACATGAGCAACTTCCGTCCAAAGCATCAACTCTTTCCAACGTGGCTGGTATCCTCAAAGCAAGTGTTCCACAATGTGCATGTTTCTGGGACACCAGGAGGTCTGTGAGCATTATTTGTATTTATATCAATCCTCACCAAAAGCAGGATTTACATTCACTTACCCAAAACCTGTAATGAAAGTTTCACTCACAGACACACACACACACACTTTTGAAATGTGGATCAGAGGACATAAGTGACTTGTGCAGGGTCACATCACCATCCCTGGCAAAGTCAGTGTCCAAATGTCCCGCTCATCACAGACCTGAGCTCCTCCATGTCCACCCCCGCCCACCATCCAGAATCCCCTCTGGGCATGCGGCCCATTCCAGATTCATGCTGCAGTCAATAGCTAAAGGTGATGTGGGCCCCAAAGCTCTGAAATGGGAGGAATTTTTTCTGCGACAAGAGCACCAGCTATAATCACTGAGCGCTCCCTATGCCACCACTACGCCAGGTGCTATGCTAAGAAGTGTGTACATCTCGGCCTACTGAATCTCCACAGAAACGCAATGATGGCACTGGGCTACTGATAGCATTCCCACTTTGCAGATGGGGAAACTGAGCCCTAGAGAAGTTAAGCAACACAGTGCCACTCAACTAATAAGCAGCAAAGCTAAGGGTCAAACCCTTGCAGTCTAACTCCAAAGATGGTCCTGTTAGCCACTCTACTCTGTCGTCTTTCAAATGTGCTGAGACCACATATATAAAAGATCAATGAAACTCTTAATTCAGCCTTAATAGCGAAGAAATGCTTTTAAAATGGAGTGAGTAGCAAATGCCTTTCTTCTTGGGAAGACCTGTGCCTGTCCCTTGGGGTCGATACTAACATTGCAGGTTTGCAGTCAGACCCCAGGCCTGTCTTTTGCAGCCACAGAAGGTGTGAGGTCTCCCAGCCTGGCTATATACCCTCCTTTGGATCTTTGCTCTGTAAGGCACTGTATTCAGTTACTTCTAATAAGCCCCTGACAGCCTGTTCCATTGAGCCAGCTTATGAGATAACAGTGTTTTGTAAGGGAACTCTTAAGTGTACAATTCCAGTCAATTCTCATTTAATCCACTTAATTAAATAGATAATGAACCAGAAGCTGATCCTAGCCTTTAGCCAAGCACGATCTGTGTACTTCAGTTGCCTACGTCTTGATAAGGGAGGCCCCCGGCCCCCCAGGGCACCCCTGTGTTCTTCTGAATTGGAGGATGACTCATACCCCTGCAATTTCTTTCTCTGGAGGGCTTGGCGATCTCTCGGGGAGGAGTCCAGTTACTCCTTAGAGCAACAAAATCGGCCTCTTGTGCCCGTGCGTCTCCTCCCTCTGCTGTCCTCTCCCCCGTCTCCACTTATCTGAAGTCCCTTACTTTAGCAGGGAGAGAGAGAACAGTGGTTTCCGTGGCTCTGTATGCAGCAGGGACCCATATTTCCAGCCACGACAAAGCGAAAATGGAGTAAGGCTGAAGAGCTAAGGGTCCTCCCAGGATGGCTGGAACGAAGCTGCATTCCCTACTGCAGTCGGCCTCGCTCTCTTCTGTTGTTTGCTCTCTCGGGGAGCAGGCTGGAATCCTTCGGGTGCTTGGGGAACCTCTTCAAAAGAACCTATTTTTCCTAAGTTTGGTTTTACTCCTTAGGAACTAAGGAAAATAAAGCGTCTCCTATCAGGATGCTGCTGTGTCCAAGGCCTTTGTTTGGATTGGAGCTGAAGCAGCCCTCATCGGAGGCCTTCCGAAACACACACACACACACACACACACACACACACTCACTTGGGGGCGTGGCTAGAACAGGATTTGAAATGTTTTCCCATTTAGCAATATTATTCTCCTCCCAGGACGAAAGGCCCCTTGCATCTGATTGGGAAGAGCGAGGGTCAAAAAATACTTGAGCCTTGTCAAGAGGCTCTTTTCTCATCTGGACCCAAGTTATCCAAGGCTAGCCTCCTCATCCTTCTGTTGGCCTCCGAGTTTGGGAACATCAGGCCACTTCCTAGCTTGCGTCCTTGGCCCCCTGCCGCTCAGCAGAGCCCCAGAGCAGGGGTCTCCGCTCCGTGGGCTCCAGGGGCAGTGAGAGAAAAGGTCAGCTGGGAGTGTGACTGGCCAGAAAGTACGGAGCTCTGGGAGGTCATGACCTCCCTCATCCATCCAGCAGGATGACATTGCCTTTTTTTCTCTCTCCAAACCATTGTTTCTAAACTAGGCTCTTTTCTCATGGCTCTCAATACATGTCTAGCAAATGAAAACAAAACCAAACAAAATAGAAAACCAAATAAACCTTAGCAAGTGCCGTCACATCTGAAATCTTTCAGGGAGGTTGCATATAAACCACCCTTGAGTAGGGCAGTCCTATAAGCTTGTAAGTACAACTATAATAGAACTCTTTTTTAAACATGCTGGGGACCCATAGGTGATTGTGAGTCCTTCAGAGAGAGGGATCATGAAAAATCAATCTCTCTCACACACATAATTTACATTATATGTTATATATTCATATATATGTATATATAATTTTGTTTAAAATTAAATCATAAATGTCCCTTTACTCACTAATCTTCAAGGGAAGGTCAAGGTCTTCTCTGTGAGTATTGTCTGCTGTTCTGAATAGAGTCCTGTCTTTTAAAAAACCCATGATGTGCCACGTACAATTTCCAACTTGAGTCCATTTCACATAGAACGAGAAGTTAAGGACATCTGTTGCACAATCTGAGAGCAGAATTCTTCTAGATTTTAACTTTCTTTTCCTTCAATCTTCTACAGTCACCTTGTTCACACCTAATCCAAAAGCGTTTTTAAAGTGACTCATCTTGGGGCGCCTGGGTGGCTCAGTTGGTTAAACCACTGCCTTCAGCTCAGGTCATGATTCCAGGGTCCTCGGATCTATCTATCTATCTATCCTCATGCAGGAAGCCTGCTTCTCCCTCTGCCTGCCGCTCCTCCTGCTTGTGCTCTTTCTCTCTTTCTGTCTCTCTTGCTATCGCTCTCTCTGTGTCAAATAAATAAATAAAATCTTTAAATATATATATATATTTTAAAGTGACTCACCTTGACTGAGTCTTAAAAGCATTCCATTTGGTTTTTACCGAAATGATCTTCTTTTTGAATTCATATGTCGTCAGAATGCGGGAACATTTCGTTACAGTGTGCAACTTAATAACAAGCACGACTGACATAGCAGGCTGATGACTCTTGGGAATCACACAAGGCAGCCAGGAAGAGCAGATGTGCCCTGCACGTGGAGATCGCCCAAGAGCCACGAGGGGTCCGGGTGTTGGCATTAGTCCTTGTATTTTTTAGAGGGACTGAAGAATGTCAGTCATTCTGGTGAATAGGTCCATACATCAATTATACATATATTATTTGTATTCATTTTATTTATATTACAGCATCTATAAATCAAAAAAGTATATCTATAAAATTATTTCTGAGGTTCCATGTTTATACACAGGCACTGTATCTGTGTCATCAGTCTAATGCTTGATCACCTCATGGGACTTTTCAGTTCTTCACTATAAAGTCATAAGCTGGGTTGTCGGCTCTAGCACCTACAGGGCTGATTGCCTCTTTCATTAGAGTCCTGGATCCATACCACATGGCAGGGCCTTCTCAGCCGGTGTGGAGCTAATGGCGTAACTATGCTGGGAAGAGTGTGTTGGGGAGGCTGTCCTAACAGAGAAATTTGGAGTCAGAAATACCCAGGTGAGGCCACAGAGGGCCCAGAATAGGGCCCATGGAGGTTGACTATTCTCTGGAATCCTTCCGTAAGCCTCTCCTCAGCCTCCCAGCCCCACGCTGATCGCATGGCCTCTCTGTTTCCTGAATCCTGCTCAAGGGCCTGGAATCTCCTAGCCTGTGGCCTAAGGTATGGTTCACATGGCACAGGAGGAAACGAGAGGAGGCTGGCAATCAGCTCCTGTGGGGGCAGGGGCTCTGCCTGGTCTACCGCCGAGCTCTAGCAAAGCATCTGGCTCAGAGAAGGCCCCACTACGTATTTCCTAAGTGAGTGGGGGAAATGGAGAGGTGATAGGAAAAAAGAGAGTTGAATCAGGCCAAACGTGCTATAAAGCAACAGCACTGATTCTTGAGGAGCTAATAAATGAACTCTGGAGGAAATTTCAAATAAAGAGCTCCCTGATGGTCTTGAGCAAATGCAGGCTACACGCGTAAGTGGCTCAAGTCCCGAAAAGGCTACCTCAGAAGAGCCACCTCAATTGGTCACATAAATTCTGGACGTTGAACAAGCGAGACTAAACTCTACATGGTTTAGAGATACACCCAGAGGAGAGAAAACTGTTTTAAGAAGACCAAGAATGATAAATACAAACCTCAGAGAAGTGGTGACCTCGGGGGTGGGGGGTTTGGGGTAGGTGAGTAAGCAGGGGGGTGGGTTCATGGGTGTTATTATATAATTATGCTTTATACCATCTATCATACAATCTTTTAAATGGATCCACTATCATCTTAAAAACTCTACCAAACAAAAACCAGTCGCACCACTTTTTCAGCCTCCGGCAAATTGGGTTTTTTAAAAACCGTTGACAAAAGGAAGAAGTGACAGCTGCGATCTTTGATCCTCAGGCAGGTTTAGGATGTGTCGTGGACCGGGAAAGACTTGTACAGTCACGAGAGGATGTGACTGCCCAGGATTCTGGTCTGAGCGCTGAGGCTCTCTCGTGACAAAGCATGTGGTGGGGAAGCCTGCAGGAAGAAGAACTGTCCCGGAATATGCTTTGGAACTTGCATTTTTAATGGCAGGTGCAAGGTCAAGTTGTCAGTGAGGCCCAGAGAGCAGAATGCAGGCCGTGGGACACGGAGCCCTTGATGCTGATCGTAAAGGCTGCTGCAGGAAGGGCCAAGGAGGCAGCGAAACAGACAATCCTGGCTCATCGCTGAAACGAGGAACCGGCTCTGGCTATTTCAAAACATTCCCTCTGGGATGCCTCTGAAAACTCTCTCCAAGGCAGCTTTTCTGACTGCCTTCCCCACTATAATCATAGTTTCTTGATCTTAAGATTATGTGATTCCGTAAGGGAGGCACGAAGGACTTTGTAAAAACTGTGGTGGTACTGCATCATATTAAATAATACAATTTCATATGCTGGGAATATGGGATCCTATTAAATCGAGCCAAATCACCTTGGACAAAGAGATCCTGAAGCTCTGCATTCAGAGTAACGGAAATACGTAATGTTGTGAGGCTATTTCTCTAACAAGGCAGGCATCAAGTTTTTGATGGGTTATATTATCTCCTCTGATCGCTTATCACCGCAAGAAAATCAGATCTCTCTATCATTTCGACTTTGGGCCCCTTTTCCGGGAATGAAACCTTGCCATAAGCTTAGTTTATTTCTCTTTGCATTGGGAAAAGACTGCCATAATTTTATTTTAGCAGGGAAGTTCATAGTTTCGGAACCAATGGGCGAATGTGACATTTCAGAAAGAAAGGGGAAGAGAAGCCCAGAGGCTCCTTCCATGGATGGTCTGAGACCTGCTAGAGGCTGAGCCCATCTGTCCTCCGAGAAGCGTGCCTGATGTGCCACCCCCTGTGGCCAGCCCTGTCCCTTGTTACCCTCCACACTCTGTCCCTCCCTATGCTGCAGTGCAGAGATGTGTGTATGTGTCGGGGGGAGGGGCTGCTCCTCTACCTGATGCGGAGGCAGCTGATCACCCGGAAGGCTTCCTGGAGGGGCAGGCCACGAAGGAAGCGCGGACAGACCATGCTGTGGGGCACTATTTCTGCTCCTTTCTGAATCTTAGCCCAGGTCCGGTCTTGTTGCCGGTTTTAAGAACAGTATCAGAGGCGCGCTGCCCATGAAGGATTTTTAAGAGATAAGGTTGTACTTTATTTTAGGAATGCTAGTAACACTGAGAGTGTGGGAACAACGTGGTGTCATTTCTGACTGTAATGTGTCACTGGGAAATGCTCTCTTATCCAAGTTACGATGAATAAATCACTCAGGGTTTGGCTTGCCTGCTAATTACACAAACCTGTGCTACGGCTAATTGTCCATTTGTAGGAAAGGATGAAATACAAAGTCAAAATCATGGCACATTTCAAAGCTTTTCAAATTACTGTCTGACCCTCCTTGCCTCTTGTTCTCATCGTCATTCAGAGGAGTTTTTAAAACACCTAAGTCTTTCCATTATGTTTCCTGAGCTCTAGCCTTGCTGAGCTTGTTATCATGAGGTTTATAAGTATGGAGGAACAGTGGTGTTCTTTTAATTTATATTTTAAGGGAAGGCTAGGTGGTTAATAATATGGGATCATTTTCTGATCTATTTGAGAAAAAGGGAAGAATAAAAGGGAAGTTTACTGGCCTAAAGTTTCTTTCATCCTTTTTGTTTCTTAAAAGAATAGCAGAGCAAATGGAGTTTATTTTTCTCCCAGTAGCAGACAGATCAAATGAGCCCCCATCTCTCCCCTCCCCCAACACACAAAATCCCTCTCTGCCTCAGGCTCAGCTTCCCCTGCACCTGCTGTGGTAAATCTCCATTGAACTGAGCCAGCATCCCCACGCCTGAAATTTAAGCTCTCTCTAGATGAGGCCTCTGATCTATCACTTCTCTGTACTTTCTTTTGGAGGCGGTGTGGATTAGACTGTGGGTTAGCCATGCCTGATTCAGAGATGGGACAAAGTCCAGGGAGGGCCGCCAGTAGGCCCGTGGCATGGGGGAGAAGGGGGAGAGGACCCTATTTCCCTCATCTCTCTTGGAGGCAAGGAAAAACCTTGAGGGTGGACCCCAAAAACACATGCAGAGAACTCAGGCAAGCTGACAGGCAGATGCCCACCTCCTGAAACCCAGGGTTCAGGTCACACTGAAGTTTGAGGGAGCTTGGAAGGAGCAGCAGAGAAGGCGGCCTGCTCTCCTCCCTGCCTCCTTGACCCTGAGGATGGGGCCAGGCTTCCTGCACGGTGGAGTGGGCACTGTCTGCAGCCTTCTGGGGGCTTTGTACCTGGTCCCAAGCATGGTCTCTCTCCGCCATCCCCTCCAGACCCTGGGGGAGACAGCTCAGCTGGATCTCAAGACTCCAGGGCAGCAAAAATGAATGATCACAAAGTCTTAGGGTTTCTGGGCTTTCACTTGCTTCTGGGCAGGGGCATTCTTGAGTCCACAGCTGTATTCACAGTGACTCTATGTCAAGCATGTGTCATGGAGGGTGAGTGAGGGGGGCCTGGGCTCAGAGTAGGTGCTCTTTCCCCCTGAAGGATGCGGATGCGGAGGGATTGAAGAGCTAGTGAGCTCTGGACAGCTCTGGGATCTGAAGGCCGAGGGTGCCAGCTTCCCTAGCCTTGAAACGGCAGGGGAGTTGGGAGTTAGTTTAGAAATTAAAAACTCCAAAATGGTTCGAGTTTCTTTGGGCTTCCACTGGGGAAACACAAAGCAACCAACCCAGACTGTCCAGGTTGGTAACGTCTGACTGCTCTCTTCCACACCACCACGTAACTGCCTTCATTTCTACACTAATTCTCGCCTCTCTCCAGGTTAAAAAACAAACAACACAAAACCGTGTGGATAGCGCAGAAGCAGGCTTAATGAACAGGCACGTCATCACAAAGGTTTCATTGTGAGCTCATAAAATGGAGACGGTTTTCAGAACTCAACGGGCTTGGCGCCTCACGTGCAGCCAGGTACCCGGGAGGTGGTCAGTAAATGCAACATGTGGCTCGATCCAAAATGTGTACGTCTTTGGAAGAGAACAACAAAACCTAAACAAAGCCAAAACTCTATGGAGAATTGCTGGCTGCGGCATTTCCAGAGGCAAGCTAGGGCAGTCCGGGCTGTTGGCCGTACAAAGCCTCAGGGCCTGATCTCAGGAGGCAGCGAGAGCTCCTTGAAATGGCCGCTGCAGGGCCTTCTGCAAAGGTGGGCACAGTCATACCCGCATGGAGCTCTCCCTGGGCGCTCTGCGGGCCACGTGTGTTGTCTCAGTCCACCTCGCAGAATTTATGTTAGGAGAGGGCTGAAGAGACGTGGATATAAGTTCCCAGGGTGGTCACAGTTACATTGCTCATAGTAGTGAAAAATTGAAACTAAACATCTATCAGTCTGAGGATAAAAGCTAATGTGTTTGATCGGTTATTTATTGATAAAGGAAGATGCCCATAGCAGATTACTAAGTGAGAAGAGTAGGTTTCGGAACAGTAGGTATAGTACATATGCTATATAATATATGTACTGCCATAGGGGCGCCTGGGTGGCGCAGTCGGTTAAGCGTCCGACTCTTGGTTTTGGCTCAGGTCGTGATCTCAGGGTCGTGAGATCAAGCCTCGTGTCGGGCTCCACACTCAGCGTGGAGTCTGCTTGAGATTCTCTCTCCCTCTCCCTCTGCCCCTGCTGCTTGTTCTCTCTCTCTAAAATAAATAAATAAATCTTTAATATGTACATATATCTTTATATATTTATATATAATAAATCTTCAATATATATAAAATAAATAAATCTTTAATATATACACACACTGTCATATACCTAGATATGTCTCTCTCTATATATACACACATGCATACGTGTATACACACAAATAGATAAACACATGTATATTTATATAACATATATCCACACATACATATATACATGCAAGTATATGACATACAGCCACCCACGTAGACATATATACCTAGGTATACACATATATACACACACATACACATACACACAAGTATACATGCACATGTACATATATACGTACACACACGTATATATACATATCCACACATGCATACATACATATAAATGCACACAAACACAGTGTATATCATATATGCACATGTATATATACACATGTATACACACACGCATCTGTGTATTTGTGTATACTGGTCCGGAATAATATGTTACAGTCATTAGTCCTCTAGGTTATCATTGTCCAATAAAACTTTCTGCAAGGAGAGAACTGTTCTACATCCGTGTCGTTCCATAAGGTGGCCATTAGCTACGTATGGCTATGGAGCACTTGAAATGTGGCTGGTCTGGCTGGGGTATCTTACCATTTAAGTTGTATTTACTTTTAATTAATTTAATTGCTACCTGTGGTGAGCGGCTACCGTACTGGACAGCACAGCTCTGGAATGTAAGCCCAACAAGGACAAAGATCTTTGTTTTAATTATGGAGTATGTGAACCTCCTAAAATACTGTTTGTGCTGCCATGTGGTAGGTGCTCGGTAAACAGCTGTTGAATGAGACAATTTCCTGTTAGGAGTTGTTACCTACAGGAGACTTTGACTTCCTACTTTATGTACTTCTGTATCATTTTGATTTTTCAAAGAAGCATATAATTTAAGTTTCACATTAGCAAAACAATAAAGATATTCCAATTCTGAAGAGCACCACACAGTTTCATCCTTTTCTTTTTCTTGGCTGCCCAGAGTACTGCTCCCTTTGGCTGGTGAGGAGGAAGGCTGGACCCTGGGCAATGGTGTAATTTATTCCTGGCTACCTGAACTGACCTCCTCCGAAAGAACATTCCTGGGCGCCATAGCTCTGCCTGCCTAACCTCGTCCCCTTGTCCCTGATTCCTGGCAGAAATCGTATGCTCAATTTCATTTTTCACCCTTCAGTGCAGTCTTCAGGGTTTCCCTATCTCTGATGAGGTCAAGAGCAGGGTCTATATTTCTAGTGGGGAAGGAAACCTCACAGACAAGACGGTCTCTGCCATTAAATGTGGGCTCTGGCACATTCTTCTTTGTTATTTACAGGCTCAGCCATAGCCTGATTTAGACTACCTTTCTGTCAATGGATGTCTTAGCAAAAGACCCTAAGACACTCTTTTCTTCCCCTGGGCACGGTCAGGTCTGTCTGCCTTTCTGGGTCCTGCCAAGACCCACTCAGTTCTCTCCACAAGCCATGGTGAATGCCGCTCCCTGGCTTCCCATGTCAGGCTGGCCCCTCCAGCCCATGCCCTGTGGGTTCTTCTGCAAAGTCTGACTCCACAGAGTGACTCCAGACCACTCTGCTCCTCTCCTCCTTCTGCTCACAGACACTGGGTCTGCTGGATCCATGCTTCTTGAGTGTCAGCCGATCCTTGATCACCTTCACTCTGCTGCTGCTACGCGCTGCCTGTTCTGTTATTCACTGTCTTTTCTTGTGAGTTCACTTTATGTTATTCTTTTTTAAAAGATGTATTCATCTATTTTAGACAGGGGGTGTGAGAGTGTGAGCGGGGGAGAGGCAGAGGCAGAGGGAGAGAGAAAATCCTCAAGCAGACTCCCTGCTGAGCACGGAGCCCCGACGAGGGGCTCAATCCCAGGACCCCGACATCATGACCTGAGCCGAAATCAAGAGTCAGGCGCTTAACTTACTGAACCACCCAGGCACCCCACTTGTGAGTTAACTTTAAATCAACTTATTTGTTTATTAGGTCTATGTAAGCTGATCTGATGTGCGAATATTTACTTATTTTAACATGCATCGGAAAATACTTAACTATGAAAAAAAATGTTCATCTGCATCCCTCTCAATTCCCCCAGTGGTGATGAGGCGGCTCCCAGGTGCTGGGGACTGTGCTGACGACAGAGTAGGTGTTGTCATGTTCACTGTTCAGATGACAGAACGGAAACTGTGATGGCTTGAGGAGGGCTTGTTTAGTGAACAACCAACACAACGGGGCTGGGAAATAACCTCGTGGACTCAGAAGTCCATGGAGGCAGGTGCCTCCCTTGCAGTCTGGTTCTGCTTTCCCAAGTCATCTTCATGACCACCTGGCCCCCGAAATGTGCCTTTATTCAAACCTGCTTTGCTCCAGACTAGCCTCATCAGGGCCATCACCTTGTTATATAACTTGTGATCAGGCCCCACTTTTCTGTGGGGTTCCAGCTACTCTGGCCCTCTCATGACCTGGCAGACCTCAAGCTTGGGGTCCATGCACATTCTCTTACCTCCACCTGCTCTTGTCTTTACCCTATATTAGGTCTCAGCTTTAAATAGCATCTCCTCAAAGAAGGCTTTTCTGATCTCCCCATCTATATTAGGTTTACTTTTGGTCTCTCTTAAAGCACTTTATCAACATTTATAAATACACATAAATTTATTCCCTTTTTGTTGTTTTTTTCTCCCTCTTTCCCTCCCTTCCTTTTCCCTTCCCTCCCGTTCCCTTCCTTTTCCTCTCTTCCTTCCTTCTAGTCAATCAATATTTATTGAGTGCTGACGACTTGCTAGGTACTTGAGACTCAGTGTCTGTTCTCATAGAGCCTACATTTCAGTGGGGGAGACAGAAGATACATAAGTAAATATGCAAGTAAACAAATCATAACATGTCATTAGAGATAAGTGCTCAGAAAGAAAATGGAGTTAGGAGCTATTTTAGACATGGGCAAGAAGGGCTTCTTGGAGGAGGAGGCATTTTAGCAGAAACCTTTCTGAAGTGCGTGGGCCAGCACTGCAGGGACCTGGGGAAGAGCTTTCTAGGCATAGAAGCAGCAAGTGCAAAAGGCGGAAATGTGCTTGGGGGTGGGGGCGTTCCAGGAGAACGAGAAGACTGAGTGGCTGGGGTAGAATAGCAAGAGGAGACGGGAAGCAGAGGAAGTCAAGAAAGGAAAGGTTGGAGAGGCAGGCAGAGCCTGATCATGTGTGGCCTTCTCTGGAGTCATGGCGGAAGGGGGAAGAGGAGAGAGCTCAGGCACAGATGAAGATTAGAAAGGAACATATTTACAAGCCTGGATACCTTTCTTGTGCTGGTGAGTGGATCTGGGTGGAATGGGTGGGCCTGGGGAGTAGCAGGTCATCTGGAAGGGCTGCTGGCTGGGGGTCAAGAGCACACAAGCTTTGAATTTCACATGGCCAAACATTTTCAGTGTCCCTCCCAGTCCTTCCCGACACTAAGGACCCATGAATGTCAGTGGGGCAGAGAGCTACATAAAATAACATCCCAACCAACCAAACTGCCATGGGAGGAAGCTGGCACGTTAGCGCAACCTCATCGGCACCAGCCTCTGCCCACGTCACCAGTTGAGGGTGTGAAGAGAAGCCCCAAAACTCAAGATTGGCTTTGCTGCCGCAATCCATTTGAGGGAGTTGCAAGGGAAGGGAAAATTCAAACCCTTATTCAGTGAGGTCAGGGCCTGGTTCTGACTGAAAGTTCAAGGTTGGTCAGGATAGTTTTAAGAGAAGGGAGTTCTCTTATTATCCAAGCAAGGAATCAAGGATTAGGCCTGGCTTTTCAATTTCATGAGGGTAGAGCCCATTCACTGATTCACTCAGTAAATACTGCGTGCCTGATACGTGACTGTTCCAAGCATGGGATACAACAGCAAACAAAACATAGTAAGTTCTGGCTTCCTCAAACTTCCTTTGCATTTCTCCACTGTGCCTAAAAATGATGATAATAGTTAACATTTATCAAGTACTTACTATGTGGTATCAAATGCTATTCTAACTATTATATGTATTAATTGATTTAATCCTCAGAATTATCCTATGAGGTATGTGCTATCATCATCCCCATTTCACAGATGAGAAAAATGAGGCACAGAGAGTTGAGTCACTTGCCCAAGGCCACAGGTCAATGGCAGGACCCTAATTTGAACCCACACAGTTTGGACCCAGAGCCCAGACTCTTTATTTTTTTTATTTTTTATTTATTTATTTTTAAAGATTTTATTTATTTATTTGACAGAGAGATAGCGAGAGCAGGAACACAAGCAGGGGGAGTGGGAGAGGGAGAAGCAGGCTTCCTGCCAAGCAGGGAGCCCGATGTGGGACTCGATCCCAGGACCCTGGGATCATGACCTGAGCCTAAGGCAGATGCTTAACGACTGAGCCACCCAGGCGCCCCGAGCCCAGTCTCTTTAATGTTGCATTCTTACTATAGCAAGGAATCAATAAACAACTGAGTGATTATGATAAAAAGTATGGTATAAACATAGTAAAATAGCCCAAAGTTAAGTAAATAACTAGGAGAAAACTCAGTTTAAATTACAAGCTTAGACTCCAGGTTATTTGGAAAGAAATGTACTTTTATTACCTACAAGTGCATAGTGACACCGGGGCTAATTGGTAATCTACTAACAAGCAGAAGCTCGCTTCCTCTGTGATGAATATTTAAGACTGGATTGCAACTCAGTGCCCCTCCTCATAATGAACACTTAATATCCTGAAAGTAGTGTCTCCTCTCAAGAAGGCCTCACCATCGCCATGACAATCTTATTGATTTTACTCATTTGCTCAAAAGTTCTTACTCTCCAACTAGGTCAAAGTAACTTAAGATTTCATTATCCTTTGAAGTCAGCTCATCTTAGATATTTTCGGGGTCGTCACGGGTGTTCAACAACATACCAGTTCTCCTCTGTCTGGCACGTGGTGAGATTACGTGCTTTCCTAAGAGAGATGGGAGCATGGACTTCACTTTGGGTAGGAGAATGTGAGTGGCAGAAACATCTGCGCCTTCCACAAAGAAGTCTTCAAAAGCCAGTATGTAATTTACCACTTCCCCTTCCTCAGCGATCTGGGAAGAGGTCTTTGGCTGTTGGGCAGAGCCCCCACAGACCTGAAGTGCACACAAAGTCCAGAGAAGAATCTAACCATTGTCATTTGAAGCCACAGAGATTTCTGGGGTGGTTTGCTTTTAGCTCAACCTGGTTCAAATACCAACCCTCCCAATTTTGGGTGAAAAAGAGGAAAATGAATAAAGTCTCCATATAGCCAATTAGAATGGAAATGAAATCAAACACTCACCGTTACTATAGTTTAGATATTTACATGTTACCACGACAATCCTCTTGGCATCACTGAGAAGGAGGCATTGCCTTCATTTTGCAGGCATGGAAATTGAGGATCAGAGAGGGAAGGGACTTAGCCAAGGTTATATGGCTAGATAGTGACAGAGGTGTTTCAAATTCAAGTCTGTCTGAATGGTGTGATTATGTTATGCTGTCTATAAAAAGCATACATAACTATATCACTCTCAGAATGGCTAAAATAAAAAACACAAGAAATGACCTGTTGGAGAGGATGTGGAGAAAAAGGAACCCCTGTGCACTGTTGGTGGGAAGGCAAATTAGCGCAGCTACTGTGGGAAACAGTATGGGAGTTCCTCAAAAAATTAAAAATAGAATTACCATATGATACAGTAATTTCACTACTCAGTCTTTACCCCAAAAAGACAAAATGCTAATTTAAAAAGACATATATGCCCCTACATTTACTGTAGCACTATTTACAATAGCCAAGATATGGAAGCAGACCAATTGTCCATCCATAGATGAATGTGTAAAGAAGAGGCGATACACACACACACACACACACACACACACACACACACTGGAATCTTACTCAGACATAAAAAAGAATGAAATCTTGCCATTTGCAACATGGATGGACCCAGAGAGTATAATGCCAAGTAAAATAATTTAGTCAGAGCAAGACAAATACTGTATAATTTTACTCATATGTGGAATTTAAGAAACAAATGAACAAAGAAAGAAAAAAGAGACAAGCAAAAAGCCCAGATTCTTAAATATAGAGAACAAACTGCTGGTTGCCATGGGTGAGGGGATAGGAAATAGACAAGAGGGATTAAGAGTACATTTATCTTTTCTTTTTTTTTAGAGAGGCAGGGAGGGGCAGAGTGAGAGGTAGAGAGAGGGGAATCTGAAGCAGGCTCCACACCCAGTGTGGAGCCTGACGTGCAGGGCTTGATCTCAGAACCCTGAGGTCATGACCTGAGCTGAAATCAAGAGTCAGGACAATCAACTGACTGAGCCACCCAGGTGCCCCAAGAGATCACTTATCTTGATGAGCCCTGAGCAATGTATAGAATGGCTGAATCATTATATTGTACACCTGAAACTAACATGACACTGTATGTTAATTACACTTCAATTAAAAAAAATAAAAGCCACGCACAGGACGCTATGTGGGAAAGGCATTCAGTCGCTCACCAGACATGCACAGCATGTGTATGCACTATGTGCCAGGCACTGGAGCAGGATCCTCACATGAATAAGCTATGGCCTCTGCCCTTGAGCAGCTGACAGTGTAGTGTAGGCCACAGGTGGCTCGAGTGGCAGTTTCAATCTGTGTAACAAGAGCCATTTGGCTAGGGTGAAGACGGGTGGGGTTTGGGGGTACGCTTGAAGTCATGGAAGGAAAAAAAAACTGGGGGAGGAGAACAGCAGAGAAGGGAAAGCACATGAGGAATAATGGCCAAATAGAGCAGTGTCACTAACGTAGTTCTAGTCCTGCTCAGACTGGCACACATTTGGTAAGAACCTGCCGTGTGCCTCATGCTGGCACGTGCTGACGTGGCCGCACGCTGTCGCTGGCCGATGACATCGGTGCATCCTGGAAAGCCGAGGGGCAGCTCTGCCTTGCTGGTAACCGCAGCCCCCCACCCAGCTGGCTCAGGGATTCAAACCCAAACGGGCAAGACACAGTCTGGGGGGTGGCTGGCAGCCCAGCTCAGGAGGACTGAGGGCAGTTTGCTCCTCCTGTGACACGTGGTCATAGTCACCAGACCTGGTACTGTGCCTGACAGTCAACAGTCGCCCCGTCAATGTTGATCGGGCACCTGGCAGAATGAACAGAGGCAGGGGAGGTGAAGAGGCCTTTAAGGAAACTGAGAGGCCACTGAGCACCAACAGGTCTGAGGTACTTGACAACCAGTAACGGACCTCAGATCGGCTCAGGCTCCTCCTGACCATCTCAGTAACGCAGGTCTGAAATCGGAGCTTCAGAAGGCGCTCTCTCCCATTTGGAAATGAAGACATCAGTGGCTCTCCTGGGTGAATATGTGTCAGGGTGGAGACTGCGAGGCCACAGTCCAGGCCCATGGGACCTAAGGAGAGAAATAAACCCTCCTGTGGAACTTAACGGTATGGTCTCTGTCTTTGGGCCATTTAAAAATCCAACTATAGGGCACCTGGGTGGCTCAATCATTAAGCGTCTGCCTTCAGCTCAGGTCATGATCCCAGGGTCCTGAGATCGAGCCCCACATTGGGCTCCCTGCTCGGTGGGGAGCCTGCTTCTCCCTCTCCCACTCCCCCTGCTTGTGTTTCCTCTCTCGCTCTCCCTCTCTCTGTCAAAAAATAAATTCTTAAAAAAAAAAAATCCAACTATAGAAGGGTTAATGCATCAAATAGGAGACTAAAGAGAATCTGGGAGGGCTCTTACAATGTGGAGATTCTAGCTGCCGTTAGAAGGAGGCATGTAGCTGAAAGAAGAGGAAACATGATGCTCCGCTCCTAGAGTTTAAATTTCAGAAGGGCACCTTAGTGGCCCCCAGCCTCATGATCTCTGAGGGCTCAGACAGGGGGCAGTCTGTCCTGAGGCAATGGGCAAGAGGCTTCTTATAGGATGGAAGACTAAGGAGAAGAAAACATGAACTGATAGAAAATTCAGGAGGAAAGGGCATTTTACATGGTAGAAAGAATACACAGGTAAGGGTGAGCACGTTAGAGTGGAGCTTCAGGCATCCTCTTGCTCTGTTAGAAATGTCCTTCTGGATCCTGCACCCAGTTAACTCATCTTTTCCTTGATGTCCCGGCTTGGATGTCACCTTGCCCATGCAATCTCCCTTGACTCCCCCCAGGCCCTGGACTGCAGTTTTATAGCCCGGGTGCTGAGACCCTCTCTCCAAGCCCAGAAAGGACATTGCTACACCCTGGCTTTTTTTCCCTGCAGAAGTGGGAAGTAGCCTCACACCCCTTCTTAGCACAATTCCAGAAAGCCACTTGCCGGTGACCAAAATTAAACACATATTTATCGAGTACTTATGTACTGGCACAGTTTCTAGGAGATACACCTATGAACAAGCACAACACTCCCGCTTCATGGAGTGTTCTTACAGTCTGGTTAAGGAGACAGACAATAAACAAATAGACCCGTAACGAATGTTAGAATAGAATACGTGCTATGAATACAACAAAGCAGTGCACGGCAGGCAGGGTGGATTGCTTTTCTGTCCCCTCCTCCAGCTTCCTTTGCTGGGTTTTTCTGTATAGTAGAAAACTGGAAAACTAAAGGTTCCACTTCTCAGACTTCTTTCCCAGTAGCTTAGACATTCTCCCATGGTATAGCTCAAAGCTCCCCTAAATGCTGTATCGGAACGTTATCCCATTGTGCTGAACCCAACTGTTTCCATCATTGGACATGGAGCTTCTGGAAGTCAGGCACTCACATTGGTTTATTTATCTGACACACAGAAGGCACACACCAAATGCCTTTTGAATAAATGGCTCCATCTGAGACAGACTGCCTGGCTTGAAGACCCGCCCTAGTAGGGATGAGGGAAATTCAGAAAGTTACGTCGAGAGAACAAGTAACCCACTGGATGGTGAATGCTAGGAGGCCGTGTTAGCACTACAGATTAAAGAGAAGCTACTGGGGCACCTGGGTGGCTCAGTCGTTAAGCGTCTGCCTTCGACTCAGGTCGTGATCCCAGGGTCCTGGGATCGAGTCCCACATCGGGCTCCCCGCTCGGCGGGGAGTCTGCTTCTCCCTCTCCCACTCCCCCTACTTGCGTTCCCTCTTTGCTGTGTCTCTCTCTGTCAAATGAATAAATAAAATCTTAAAAAATAAATAAATAAAGAGAAGCTACTGTGGGTTCTTTAGGAGGGCAGGGGGACAGTTTGATGAAAATAGTATGTGACAGGAAATATTTTCTAGTGTGTCTGTGTGGAAGGACTAGAGTGCACAGAAAGTGGAGGTGAAGGGTTAAAATACTGATTCTAGATGGTAGAAAGTGGTAGCCAAAGAAAAAGGAAAGCGAAGAGCAGAGGTTGCAGAAGATTTGCAAGAAGACAGGCTTCTTTTTTTTTTTTTTTTTTTTAAGATTTTATTTTTTATTTGACAGAGAGAGCAGAGAGAGAAAGAGGGAACACAAGCAGGGGCGGTGGGAAAAGGAAAAGCAGGCTTCCCGCGGAGCAGGGAGCCTGATGAGGGGCTCGATCCCAGGACCTTGGGATCATGACCTGAGCCGAGGGCAGACGCTTAACGACTGAGCCACCCAGGCGCCCCAGAAGACTGGCTTCTGAGCTATCTCCCTAGAGAGCCAGGAGGGAGCCGGGCCGCGGAGCCAGGTGGAGAGGGTGGCAAGTGCGTGCCAGTTTTCTGATTGCAGTGCTGACACCATCTGAGAGTTGCTGGGAGCTGACGCGGGGAGAGAGAGAGGGCCCTCTTGGCTAGCTAGCGTGCTGAATTAGGAGATGTGGGATCGTGCGGCTGGTGGGAGCATGCACTCCAGAGCCAGGGAGGCTGCTGTGATTCCTTCACTAGCAGCGTGGGCCTGGGCAGATTACCCAGCTTCTCTGGGCTTCATCAATCAAACGTGGGCGATCATAACGCCTCCTTCAGAGGGTTGCTGAGGGGAGTGAATGAGGGAATATATTGAAGGTCCTGCAACAGTGCCTGAAGCCGAAAGGTGGCTGGCTATTGGTGATGTCTTCAGGCGGTCCTCAGTGAGCGATGCCTCAAGGTGAGCAGTATAGAAGGGAGAGGGCTGAGGTGCAGGGAGAAAGCATTTCACTCTGTTCAGTCCTGCTCAAAACAAGTGGGCCCATGCTTTGGCCTTGGAAACACTGCAGCTCTCCTGAGCCTTTTGACATGAGAATATTCCTCATCAGAATGAGATGTGCCTATATAACATAGCTTATGGACAGCTGAAGATACGACCTATATAAATCTACCATGGGCGGGAAAAGCCAAAAAAGAAAAGCATGAAGCAGAGGGGAATTTGGCATTATTTGAATTTGAGAGTACCCTGCTGCTACTAAAGAAAATCTCCTAAAAGAGTAAAAAATAATTAAAACAAACAAAGGTGTGGGAGTAGCTCAATGATATAAGATGGTGCGCCTAACACGAGAAGGCAAGCTGCCGCCCAGCCTCTCTGGCAGTGATCTGGAGCGTGCCTGATGGAATGTGCTGAATTCTAACCATCTGATACGAAAGAAACCATGCTAGTCACTCACAGTTTTCTTTTTTTAAAAATCCCTATTGAAGATAGGCTTTGGGTTTATTCACTAGCCCAAACCTAGCGTGATAGGGCTGGGCTGAAGAGGCACCTGGGCTCACAGTGATGGCTCTGTATGACCCATCTCAGCTTCCTTGGTCTTGCCAACCCCTCCTTGTGCCTAAAATAGAACCACAAGGGAGGGGTGAATTCAGACACATGGTACACCTTTATTTTTAGCCTACCGAGGACATTCTATTTAGTAAACAATATAATGAAAGGAGAGCTTAAACATAAAAGCTCCAGGATGTCAAAATGTCAGCGGTGCAGACAATTTTTCAGCAGATAAACCCCAGAAACTGACAAAGATAATGGGCACTAAAAATATTCTGAAAGCACATTATTGAGGGACAGACAACACTTGCCATTTTGAACACACTCTGTCTCTTTTAGTTGTATCTGGATTGATATAATTAAGCATAAGACCTCTCAATACTTATTTTATGTTAATGGAGTCCAAGACTGAGAATTCTTTTATTTCTTTATTCATACAAATGATATATTACTATTTATCTCATTTTAAAAAGATTTCTATGCTGCAACAGCGTTACAGAACTCAACACCCAGAAGGCCAGTGCGGGAGGGCATTGAAAATGATTCTGCTTTATAAAAACCATGTCTTAAAAATGCTAATAAGCTCCCTCTCATGCCACATAGATCTGGAATTTAAGAGTAGAACCTTGACAAATAGGGTGAAACGCTGAAGGAAGAGACCATAAAGCAAAAAGAATAACATCAACCTGCATTCTTCCTATCTTTCAGAGTCCATGACAGAGAACCCCGTAACCCTGGAAAGAAATAGATGCTATGACTCTTTGGTAAAAGAAAGTCTAATTACCTATATCTGTTGTTCTAATGACACATTTCTCATCTAAATTTGCTCTCACTGACATAATTTGCTGGCCTCACTTCTCATGTGTCGCAACTGACATCATAGAAGAGCTATTTCCGCTCCTTCGAGATACATTTTAGTTGATCAGCTGGGTGCTGTCACCTAGTGCTTGATCAGATGCATCCCTCTGAGCAGAGCTATAGGCAGGTGAGGGAACCTCCAGGTCCACGGGTGGACAGGGAAAGATGTCCTCCTGCCAATGCCCTCTCTGAAGTTACTCCAGGTCTTCCAGTGACCCAAAGGTCATCAAACCTTGTGTCTGCCTGAGCCGTAGATATTGTTGACTCCCTCCTCCCTCCTGAATCCCATTCCCTCAAGGCTCCACTTATTCCCAGCAACTGGCTAATCTCAGAGAAGAATCATAGAGCTTTAGAGCTGAAAGGGACCCTGGACACCATCCAGTGCTCCCACATTATAAACCAACTCCTTTCTGTTTTCCACAGGGTCAGTGCTAAAGGGACCTGTTTTCCTAAAGAAATTTCCAGGCATCAATGTACATCAGCAGAAAGGATATTTTCTAGAGGCCACTGTTTCCTCCCCTTTCATGATGGAATGGTCACCCCTTATTCCAAGCATCTAGCACGAAGCTGGTTTCCATAGTAGGTACCTATTCTGTCTTCAAATTGGGCTCTGGAAGCAGTACTGACTTCAGGCTCTAATAAGCATATTTGCAGTGAAGCTAAACATGAGCATATGGGCAGACAAAAAATTCCTCTGTGTGTGTATGTAAATTTATTAATATGACAATACTTACAAAGCATTGAATACTAAATCTCATTAAGTCAAAATACAATGTAGTTTTTTTCCTTCACCATGAATCCCAAATATTTTAAAGCTTGATAATATCAAGCATTGATGGTAATGGGCAGGGTTGATGGAAATGAAGATTAGTAAAGTCATTTTGGAGGACGATATAGTGGCACCTACGAAAATTACAAATATGCAGGCCCGTTGGCCCACTAACTCTACTTTTTGGAATCTATTCTAGAAATAATCTTATTTGGGTACAAAGAAGCAGGTAGAAGGGTGGTCATTATGCATGAGACTATAACTGAGAATAATTAGAAACAATAATTTAATATACACATCTGTGGATTATGAGTAAATTAATAACATGGAATATTATACAGCCATTAAAAATAGAATGAGGCAGAGGGCGCCTGGGTGGCTCAGTTGGTTGAGCAACTGCCTTTGGCTCAGGTCATGATCCCGGAGTCCTGGGATCGAGTCCCGCATCGGGCTCCCTGCTCAGCGGGGAGTCTGCTTCTCCCTCTGACCCTTCCCCCCCTCATGCTCTCTCTCTCTCTCTCTCAAATAAATAAATAAAAAAAACCTTAAAAAAAAAAATAGAATGAGGCAGATGTATATGTGGTGACCTGGAAAGAACTCTAAGACATATTAAGTGGAAAGAGAAAGTTGCCGAACAGTATATATGCTGTAATATTGTATGTACTTAAAAAGCCTACATACTTCTAGGTATACCACTGTACATATAACTGGTATGTGAATACTTAGAAAAGGGCGTAGAAGATTGTATCCAAACTGATGTCAAGGGCTACTGATGGAAAGATGAGTGGCATGAGAAAAAGGGGTCATCAAGAAGAACTTGTTCTTTTATCTATATTGTTTAACTTTTGTTCAATGAGACTGATTCATAGATTACAGTGTTATAAATGTTATTTAATCATACATTTAGCTTATCTTTCTTCAGAGAACTAAAGGCCTAGCCCAGAAAAATCTGGTTGCCTCCTTATTTCTATAGCCTGAGACCCAACTGAAGATTTTTCTTACTTAAATCCTCTCCCCTCCACCCCCCACCGCCTGCCCCGCAACACATATATTTGGAACTTGGCGAACTCATCCTGGATCCTTGTCATGGAAATAAATAGGGGATGTAATGCTGAACTTTTCATAAATGTTTCTTTTTTCATCAGTTCTTAGCAGAAACACAACAAATGAGTTGTGTTTCTGCTAAAGTCAAGGGCAAAAATCTCAAATCCAAATACACCATCACCAATAAACAAAGCCAAGCGGACAGAATTCTTTATCAACAGAAAGTCACAGCTCCCACTGGAACATGGTCTTACAGGCGTCAGTAATCAGATATTCCTGGGCATACTTTCCAAGAGATCTATGACGACACAGGTTTCAAATGGAGTGATTCCTTCACTGACTTTAAATTTAACTCTTTTTTTTCTCTCCAATCTTCCACTTATAGAAAGACTCATGAGAATTGTAATATTCTTTTCTCTCTTTTCAAGAAAGAAGAATGACTTTGGGATTTATGCATCAAAAATTTTTTGTTTTATTCTTCTCTTATTGTTGAATTAACTGGATTTTAAAAGCAAAGCTCCATCTTTTTAAATCATCTTCCAGATCTTATCTTTAAGGAAGAAGATAAAAGCCTGTGAGTTGGAATGATTAATTACAGTGGAAAAATGGAATATGTTACTCGTAAGAAGTTGAGAGAATGAGAGGCTTGCTTCAAAAGCACAGAGAATTGTCATAGATGCCTGCCAAATCTCTTGGAGTGGGACTTGGGGATCTGCACTTTTAGAGCCTCAGTGGGTTCTGATGGTCAGCTGGGTATGTTTTCCTTCTTGGTATAAAATGCATCTTCTATTTATTTGGGTTTTTTTATTATTATGTTATGTTAATTTTTGATGTAGTGTTCCTTGATTCATTGTTTGCGCATAACACCCAGTGCTCCATGCCGAATGTGCCCTCTTTAATACCCATCACCATGGCTAACCCATCCTCCCACCCAAAACGCATCTTCTAAAGCAGTCATGATCACCCATGGATACCACAGGTTATTTCAGAAGGATTCCAAAAAATATCCTCACAATCTCACAGCAGAATATTAAAAATTTTTCCACTTAAAAAATAAATACATTCTGGGGCCCCTGGGTGGCTCAGTCGGTTCAGCAGCAGACTCTTGATTTCGGCTCAGGTCATGATCTCAGGGTCCTGGGATCGAGCCCCGCATCGGGTTCCCTGCTCAGTGGGGAGTCTTTTGAGATTCTCTCTCTCTCTCTCTTTAAAATAAATTTAAAAAGTCTTTGAAAGATAAACATATTCTATGGAGTACTTTCAGAAGGATAGGGAATGCCATGTCTCAAATCAACAAAGGCTGCAGTATTCCAGCTCTCAAAAGGTTGGAAATATCTGCCTTCCCTTACTTCTCTTAAAAAATGTTTGATGTCCAAACCTCAAATTCGTTTTTCCTTCTTGAACAAAGAGAAGGCAGTGTTACAATTCTCATGGTATTTGGAACTACAAATGATTTACTGTGACAGGGACTAGGAAGAGAATAATGAGCAATCAGTTTTTATCCCCCCACCCCGTTAGAAACATTACATGCGTTTCTGTAGTTTCACATAATACAGCTACTTATTTGATTTTCATGAACATCTTAAGATAAAAAGAAATAGCCTCTCATCCTTTAAAAATCCCCACGCAACAGTATGAGAGCCTTCCAGAATAGAGGATCGGCCTTCCTCCTCTTCAGAATTCACAGACTGTTTTTCTTTCTCTCTTAGGTATTTATGGCAGGAAGGCTGGGAGGAACAGGACAGTACTCATCAGAGGGAAAAGGGTAATAATCTTTGGAGAGAAATTGGCTGGGACATGAGAAAGTCAGCAGGCTTGAAGACACTGTTCTTGTTTCCCAGCATTCTATTCTGAGTCCCTGTCTTGCTGGCAGAGTTTGCAGCCTGCGAGGCTGGTTCCCTGTGCCCTGGTGTATGTGAGCGCTCTCCTGCGAACCACCACGGGGATCCGGCTATCACATGGACCCCTGCACTGTTTTTCTGTGGTCTCTTCTCCCTAATTACACATAGTTGATCACTTGGCTAGAAAAAAAATCTTGGCAAATTGCACTAGAATAATCATTTCCCACCTTAGCACACCATGGAGAAAAAGATCTGTTGTAATGCACCCAAAATTCAGGCAAGGATGGCCATTTGGAAAGGACTCTCCACTCACAGGAAAACTGCCAGACAGAAACCAGGCGTCGTTTCATTATTCAGCCTTCATGTACCTATAGCAGATCAAACTCAAGTTCCAGGAGGGATTAACACTGTAAAAATGTCACTTCTCTCCAAATTAATCTGTGAATTCAGTACACTTTCAATGAGAAACATAAAAGTGTGTGTGAAATTTAATAATTTGATTCCAAAACTACTATGGGAGAGCAAAGGGTTAGGAGAATCAAGACAAATTTGAAGACTAACAAGGCTCATTATACATACATAGTGATTTAGAGAGTGTGGTCCCGGCACAGGGAGAGACAGAGGAATGAAACAGAACAGAGAGCCATTAACAGTGCCACACAGGAACGAATGCTTGATACACGGCCAAGATGATGCTGAAATCCAGTGGGGAAAGAATGAACTACTCAAACTGGTGTGGATGTAATCAATATAAAATTTGATCCCTAGCCTAAATTGTATGGCAAAAAAATCCTAGGGTATTAGAGACCTAAATGTGAAAAAACAAATTTTTTAAATTTTTAGAGAAACTGAAAGATACTATAAAAGCAAGGTGAAAAGCCTTCAGCTAGCATAAGATACTTGTAACATATAAAACCAACAAAGGATTACAGAGACAAATGAAGAAATCAATAAGAAAATCAATGGAAAAAAGGCAAACAACCAAGTCGGAAAATAGGCAAAGAATCCAAACGGGCACATCACGGAAGGAAATCGTGTGAACCGTGAACAATGTGCCCATATGCACAACTTTCCGCAGAATCAGGGCAAGGAGAATGGGAGACTGAAAAGCCTGGTGCGGGTCCACCCGGGAAGCCACAGAGGCTGTGCTGTGCTATATGCCAACAGAGAGACAAGAGGCTATGAGCGCCCGGAATGCAGCAAGTGCTCCGGACATGCGCTCTCTGCCTCCCAGGCACCCTCATGTGGCATGGATCATCCCCTAAAAGGCCGAAGCCACAACAGAGGCTGCTGCAGTACCACGAGGAAACGAGGGGCTTTGAGTCAGAGGACCTGGACTCACTATGGACCTTTGCACAGCTTCTTTAACTCTGCATCTGTTTGCTCTTCGGCAGACAGGTCCTACAGTGACCTTGATCACATCAAGCCAATGAACTAGTGGAAGTGCAGCTTACCTTGGACCAAGGCACACAAAGGTGAGTCAGCACGAATGCCCTACTGCTGGGGGGCACGTGCCGAGTCTCCTCATTGTAACCAAGGGGTCCAGCACGGAAACAGCATCAGCCTTTCCAACTCCCGCTGACACGGAGGAAGTTAGGACCCCACCAGCCCAAGCAACCAACAGAAGAAAAGGGTAGCTCCATTCTTTTTCCTGCCAGTATGTAAGCTTCCTGGGGGTGGACAGGCTGGATTTCAAACAATGGGCGGGCTGATTCTTTCTACATGCCTATTTCCAGAGTTGTAATGTGTACTCTCTTTCTCCCACATTCTGCCTTCTATTTTCTTCTCGCTACAAGGCATTTTTAATACCAATTTATTAAAAACAGGTATTTTAAGATATGGCTTAAAAAGATTCTCTTGCATCATCAGGCTTAGTTAAAATTCTGAGCATAAAAGCTTCTGGAGGAGAAACACTGGACAAGCAGCCAAAGGATTGGATTTTGCTAGATGTTGCCGAGCCAACAACTCCCTGTGGGACCTGAGGCAAAGCCACATGACCTTGGGTCTCCATGTTCTCATGAAAAGTTCTTAGAGGACACTGCAATATCCTCAGAACACTAGTTCACTATACACACACACACATGTTTATATTTAACACTTCCATTTGTGTGTTTATATTTTAACAGTGGGATCTTTTCCAATATGTGCATTATGAAACTCTGGTTCAGGCTTAAGAGCCAGGGAACCCGGGAATGCACAGGGCTGCTCTTTGCGGGTGCCCTGTCTCCACCTGCATCGTCAGCTGCTTCCCAAATCAGCCACTTTTCCTTTTGATGTCTGAGGCCTATGACTTTCCTTTTTGACTTAACCAACAGGTGTTCTCAGACTCTTTTCATGATGGGCTATCTTCCCTCGGGGTTCCAGGCCGATGGCGTTTTTCCTAAAAGATGTCTGAGAAGCACAGAGAAATGTATTTCCCCTGATCCACCGTCAGAACTGCAGTCTGTTGGGACCCGCTCTGATGTCTTCACATTTCCTACTTCTTAGAAGATGCAGGGATGCATGGGCAAACCATAAGGGCCAGACCTCTGTATCCCACGGAAACAATTAAAGTACAAATCTTTCATCCTTTGATTTAGGGCCTAAGTAGTCCGGGTCTGTGCCAAAATGTAAGAATGGGCAGA
>NC_058404.1:161763497-161869463 GCF_002201575.2 Neomonachus schauinslandi | reverse complement strand
CAAAAAAAAAAAAAAAATCTTTAAAAAAAAAAAAAAAAAAAAAAAGCTATGAAAACTAAAACAGGAAGAAACAAACCTGAACAGACTCATAACCAGCAAGGAAATTAAAGCACTAATCAAAAATCTCCCAACAAAAAATAGTCTAAGGCAGATGGCTTATCAGGGGAATTCTACCAAACATTTAAAGATACCTATTCCTCTGAAGCTGTTTCAAAAAAATAGAAATGGAAGGAAAACTTTCCAACCTTTCTATGAGGCCAGCATCACCTTGATCCGAAAACCACACCAAGACCCCACCAAAAAGGAAAATTACAGACCAATATCCCTGAATAATGTGGATATAAAAATTCTCACCAAGATAGTAGCCAATAGGATCCAACAGTACATTAAAAGGATTATTCACCACAACCAAGTGGGATTTATTCCTGGGCTACAAGGGTGGTTCAACATCTGCAAATCAATCGGTGTAATACACCACATTATTAAAAGAAAGGACAAGAACCATATGATCCTCTCAATGTATTTAGAAAATGCATTTGACAAAGTACAGCATCCTTTCTTGATCAAAACTTTACAGTGTAGGGATGGAGGGAACATACCTCAATATCATAAAAGCCATATATGAAAACCCCACAGTGAATTTCATTCTCAATGGGGAAAAATTGAAAGCTTTTACCCTAAGGTCAGGAACATGGCAGGGATGTCCACTATCACCAGTGCTGTTCAACACAGTACTAGAAGTCCTAGCCTCAGTAATCAGACAACAAAAAGAAATAAAAGGCATCTGAACTGGCAAAGGAGAAGTCAAACTCTCACTCTTTGCCAGAAGACATGATACTCTATGAGGAAAACCCAAAGACTTCACTAAAAAATTTCTAGATCTCATATAGGAATTCAGCAAAGTGGCAGGATATAAAATCAATGCACAGAAACCTGTTGCATTTCTATACACTAATAATGAGACAGAAGAAAGAGAAATTAAGGAGTCGATCCCATTTACAATTGCACCAAAAACCATAAGATACCTAGGAATAAACCTAACTAAAGAGGCAAAGGATCTATACTCAGAAAACTATAGAATACTCATGAAAGAAATTGAGAAGGACACAAAGAAATGGAAAAACGTTCCATGCCCATGGATTGGAAGAACAAATATTGTTCAAACATCTATTCTACCTACAGCAAGCTATATAGTCAATGCTGTCCCTATAAAAATACCATCAACTTTTTTCAGAGAGCTGGAACAAATAATCCTAAAATTTGTATGGAAACAGAAAAGACCCTGAATAGCCAGAGGAATGTTGAAAAAGAAAACCAACACTGGTGGCATCACAATTCCAGACTTCAAACTCTATTACAAAGCTGTCATCATCAAGACAGTATGGTAGTGGCACAAAAACAGACACATAGATCAATGGAACAAAATAGAGAACCCAGAAATGGACTCTCTATGGTCAACTAATCTTCGACAAAGCAGGAAAGAATATCCAATGGAAAAAAGACAGTCTCTTCAACAAATGGTGTTGGAAAAATTGGAGAGCTATATGCAGAAAAATGAAACAACTATTTTCGTGCATCATACACAAAAATAGACTCAAAATGGATGAAAGACCTAAATGTGAGACAGGAATCCATCAAAATCCTTGAGAACACAGGCAACAACCTCTTTGACATCAGCCACAGCAACTTCTTGCTAGACACATCTCCACAGGCAAGGGAAACAAAGGCAAAAATGAACTATTGGGACTTCATCAAGATAAAAAGCTTTCGTTCAGCAAAGGAAACAGTCGACAAAACCAAAAGATAACCAATAGAATGAGAGAAGATATTTGCAAATGTCTTATCAGATAAAGGGTTAGTATCCAAAATCTATAAAGAACTTCTCAAACTCAACACCCAAAGAACAAATAATCCAGTCAAGAAATGTGCAGAAGACATGAACAGACATTTCTCCAAAGAAGATTACAAATGGCCAACAGACACATGAAAAAGTGCTCAACGTCACTCAGCATTAGGGAAATACAAATCAAAACCACAAGAGATACCACCTCACACTGGTCAGATTGGCTAAAATTAACCACTCAGGAAACAACAGATGTTGTTAAGAATGCAGAGAAAGGGGAACCCCCCTACACTGTTGGTAGGAATGCAAACTGATGCAGCCACTCTGGAAAATAGCATGAAGGTTCCTCAAAAGGCTGAAAATAGAGCTACCCTATGACCCAGCAATTGCACCACTGAGTATTTACCCCAAAGATACAAATGTAGTGATTCAAAAGGGCACATGCACCCCAATGTTCACAGCAGCAATGTCCACAATACCCAAAATATGGGAAGAGCCCAGATGTCCTTCAACAGATGAATGGATAAAGAAGATGTGGTGTATATATACCATGGAATATTACTCAGCCATCAAAAATAAATGAAATCTTGGAGGCACCTGGGTGGCTCAGTCGGTTAAGTGTCTGCCTTCAGCTCAGGTCATGATCCCAGGGTCCTGGGATGAAGCCCCACATACAGCTCCCTGCATGGTGGAGAGCCTGCTTCTGCCCCTCCCCCTGCTCATGCTCTCTCTTTCTCTGTCTTAAATAAATAAATAAAATCTTTAAAAAAATGAAATCTTGCCATTTGCAATGACATGGATGGAACTAGAGGGTATTATGCTAAGCAAAATAAGTAATTCAGAGAAGACAATTATGATATGATCTCACTGGTATGTGCAATTTAAAAAACAAAACAGAGGATCCTAGGGGAAGAGAGAAAAAAATAAAACAAGATGAAATCAGAGAGGGAGACAAACCATAAGAGACTCTTAAGCACAGGAAACAAACTGAAGGTTGCTGGAGGGGAGAGGGGTGGCGAGATGGGGTAACTGGGTGATGGGCATTAAGGAGGGCACGTGATGTAATGAGCACTGGGTATTATATAAGACTGATGAATCAATGAACTCTACTTCTGAAACTGGTAATACATTATACATTAATTGAATTTAAATAAAAACAAATTTTAAAAAAAGACTGACGAATCACTGAACTCTACCTCTGAAACTAATAATACACTATATGTTAATTAATTGAATTTAAATTTTAAAAATTTTAAAAATTAAAAAAAAAACAATGGATATTATTCCCCTTGTAGGTCACCCATAGCATTGACAGTCACTTTGCTACACAACTGCAATAATTCTCCAATTTTTTCAGCTTTCTTTAAATGTTTCCCTCCATGACTTTGCTGAATTTTAAATCTTTCTGAATAATATATTTTATATAATTGAAAAGGTAAAAAACTAAAGTCTAAATTGCCCTGATGTATTACTTGTAACCTAGCTTTTATCTGCTGTTCATTATATCCTTGGGAGAGAGTAGGAGAAATGGCCTCTAGCTATTTGACCACTGATAAAACTGAGACAAAATGAAGTCACTTGCCTAAAATCCATTGTTAATAAGAAAGGAGGCAAGGTTTAGAGCTTGGGGCCACCACTCAAAGGGCTATGGGCTGCTTCTGTGATCTTGGGTAATTCAATTAATCTTTCTTATTATTTTCATTTGTTAGAACTATGTCATAGGCAATATGACTATATTATCTCATTGAGTAACAACCCTCCAGGATAAGTATCATTGCCTCATTTCATAAGTAAGAAAGCTGATTCTTAAAGAGATGAAATAACCTGCCCAAATCACATAGCCAATAAGTACAGATTTGAACCCAGGTCCCTGTGAACTCCAAAATCCATTTACTAACCATGCACGATTCTACACCATTCTATAAAATAAAAGGCTTGAACTAGAATGCTAATATTTGAGATTCCTTGGATTTCTAACAAGCTAATTTTTATATGGTTTCCATTATGCCCTGGTGCTCTAAGTTCACAGATATCAATTTTTTTAAAAAGATTTATTTATTTATTTGAGATAGAGAGAGTGAGCGAGCAGGGGGAGGGGCAGAGGGAGAGGAAGAGAATCCTCAAGCGGACTCCCCAGTGAGTGTGGAACCCCACGTGGGGCTCCATCCCAGGACCCTGAGATCCTGACCTGAGCCAAAATCCAGAGTTGGCTGCTTAACCGACTAAGCCACCCAAGCGCTCCCACAGGTATCAATTTGATTAACTTTGTGACATTCAGTAATAGATAGGTGAATATTCCATGCTGTTATTTCTTTTATTAAAACCCCTTTCTTTCTCCCAAATCCAGTGATAGTAATAAAAAGTTAACAAAATAACATTCCCAACAACTTGTAGAATTTATTAAACAATTTCTACCCCTTTCTGTTTTTAAAGTCAAGCTTTTCAATGAGATAAATTTTATTTTATTGTAGCTACCAGAAAACAATTTTGTTTCAATAGATTCATTGAAGTATACAACATAAGGCAAAATATTTGTCCTATGAAAAGATCCATTTTATTACGATGAAATTTAATTAGTTTCAATATTGCTAGTAACTACATAAAATGTCAAATACATATAAAATGTACGCTCTTTTTTGATTAACTGGTTATCTTGTATCTTGTAGTATCTTAAAAATTAAACTATTTGTCATGTTTGAAGAAGACTAAAAACCAACAATATACACATAATAATAACCGGCTAGAATTAGCTTTTCTAAGTGTCAGGAGACTTCTGTACATGAAAATATGCTCCTTTCAGTTAATTCCAGGCTCTTTATTCACCAGAATTACTCAACTGTAAATGAAATCTTAGAAGCTGCCTTGGCTTGGCATGTATAAGATGTCGAATGCAGTCTGCTAGAACCTAACAGGAAATATTCATCACCAAAGAAAATATAAAGAGGACAGCATTAATTTTTCAGAGATGGCTGAATGCTGAATCATGCTGCTACTTCAATCAAGTGGAAGGCATGCAATTAGGAAACTAAGGCTGAAATGTGAATGCACACCATTATCTTGTGACTAATCTCAGAGAAATGGCTTCTTCATGGCATGCACAGAAGTTATGCTCATTCACAGGATTTGCAGTAATAGTCACAGTATTCCAAGAGAAATACAATGATAACAGCTACAACAACCACAAAGCATTATCAACTAAATTTAAACATAGAGCAATCTGAGTCCTAGTTCTCCACAGCAGGGAATAATGGCTTCCATCAGTGGTGAGCTTAATGAGATCTGAAGGTAGGTTTGTTCATTAAATTATTCACAGAGCTTTCAATAGTCATCTTTCCTCTTGACTACTTTTTTAAACAATTACCTTATATTTAACAAAATTATCTGTTAACCTTCATCTCAATAGGAGAGAAAACAGTTAAACACAGAAAGATATATGAGGTAGACCCTTGGCACTGGAAAGCAGTCCTTCACCCATTCTTTCTTTCAGAATAGAAGCCCTTCCTGTGGGCCAACCACAGCTACAAGTGGGCCCTGCCCTCATGGAGCTAGCAATCTGGTAAGGAAGCTGGAACTGAGCATGCTCCTGCAGAGATGACAAAGTAGAGAATGGGAGCTCAGGAGAGTGCAACACCTAACCTGGTCTGGGTGTGGAGGTGGCAGGCAGACGGTGGCTGAGGATATGAGAGCAAGCCCCAAAAGAGGAGTAGGAGTTGGCCAGTTAAAGACTGGAACAAGAGATGCCCTTCAACAGATGAATGGATAAAGAAGACGTGGTACATATATATATACAATGAAATATTACTCAGCCATCAGAAAGGATGAACACCCATCATTTGCATTGACATGGATGGAACTAGAGGGGATTATGCTAAGTGAAATAAGTCAAGCAGAGAAACACAATCATCATATGGTTTCACTCATATGTGGACATAAGGAATAGAGCAGAGGACCACAGGGGAAAGGAGTAAAAACTGAATGGGGAGAAATCAGAGAGTGAGGCAAATCATGAGAGACTCTGGACTCCAGGAAACAAACTGAGGGTTAAAGAAGGGAGGGGAGTGGGGAGATGAGGTAACCGGGTGATGGATATTAAGGAGGGCACGTGTGGGGATGAGCACTGGGTGTTATACACAACTAATGAATCGCTGAACACTACATCAAAAACTAATGATGTACTATATGCTGGCTAACCGAACGTTAAAAAAAAAAAAAAAAAAGACTGGAGCAATAGCAATCCAGGCAGGAGCAACAGTATGGGTAAGAGTCCTGAGAAGAGAATTTGAGACCTTTTCAAGGAAATGAGATGTATGAATGGAGCATAAAGATCTAATATGCCACTGTCCTTCAGCTTATCCAGCTTATTCAGCAAATCTTACCCAAGCCCTATAACCCACATTAGGATTGTAGACTTTCTTCCACAGGCAATTGAAGGGTCTTCAGCAACAGACTGACCTGATCACATTTGCATTAAAAAGATCACTCACTGTAGAGAATGGATCTGAGTTCTGGATGAGAGGCTACTACATAGTCCAAGCAAGAACTGAGGATGGCTTGAACTAGAGAGATTTCCTAAAACTATCAGATCACATCATTCCCCTTCTCAAAGCCCTTCCATGCTTCCCACTATCATTACACTAAAATCCAAGTTCCTTATTTATGTACAACTTCATCTCTTACCTTCCCAGCTTCATCCATTAGGCTTCAGTCACACTGGCCTGATTTTAGCCCCTTGAATGGGTCAAAACGTATTCCCAACTCAGGCCTTTGTATTTGCTATTCCTTTGCCTACAGCCTCCTTCTTCCAGATGTTTACTAACAAGGTCTCATTCATTCAACAGACATTTATTAAAACCTACCAAATGCTAGTTCTCTTCTAGGTACCACTCAAGGTTTCACTTCTTGAACACTCTGGCTAATGTAGCCTTTTTCTTTTTTTTTTTTTAAGATTTTATTTTTAAGTAATCTCCACACCCAACATGGGGCTCAAACTCACAACTCTGAAATCAAGAGTTGCCTGCTCCACCAACTGAGCCAGCCAGGTAACCCGCTAATGTGGCACTTCTTATTCCAAATCCCACTTGCCCTATTTTATTTCATTTATAGCACTTGTCATCAACTCAAATTATGTGTTATTAAAGAGAATTTGTTTTCATGAATTGGAAGAGGTCACGGGGTATTAAGAACAGAAGCATTCTAGCTTTATCAGAATGTCAGCATCCTGGGCCCATGGGTGGCAGTGCACTCAGACCACCAACACCCTGGCCATAGACTGTGCCAAGCACTAGAGGTGCAACAATGTACAAGGGTGAACAAGTCAGACACAGACCTTCTCTTAGCAAGCTTCCTAAGTCTGGACATTAAACTAGTAATTTTAAGATAATACACTATGAGCTGATATAAGAAATAAAAGTACTATCACTGGAAGCAAAGATAAAAATGAGGGTGGGGCATAAGAAAGAGCAACATGTAGAATGACCAAAAGGTGGGACAGCATTAGTCTGAGGATCTGAAAGAAGTCTAGTGTAGCTGCGGCCAAGAGTGTGAGCCTATAGGAAAGAAGGGAAGGAAGGAACAGGAAAAGACAAAGATGAAGGCTGAAAAACTATCAGGGAGCAGATCTAAGAAGGCTTTCTAAAACAAATTAAAAATGGTAGTCTTGGGGTGCCTGGGTGGCTCAGTTGGTTAAGCGACTGCCTCCAGCTCGGGTCATGATCCTGGGGTCCTGGGATCGAGCCCCACATCGGGCTCTCTGCTCAGCGGCGAGTCTGCTTCTCCCTCTCCAGAGTTCTGTGATCTTTCTCACTTTCACTCTCTCTCAACTAAATAAATAAAATCTTTAAAAAAAAAAACAAATGGTAGTCTTTACCCAGAGTGCAATGGAGAGCCATTAAAGGATTTTTGCCAGGGGAGGGTTAGAATCAGATGTAATACTACTCACACTGCTGAATATGGCACCTGGGTGGCTCAGTTGTTAAGCGTCTGCCTTTGGCTCAGGTCATGATCCCAGGATTCTGGGATCAAGTCCCATATTGGACTCCCTGCTCGGCGGGAAGCCTGCTTCTCCCTCACTCACTCCCCCTGCTTGTGTTCCCTCTCTCGCTGTCTCTCTCTCTGTTGAAAAATAAATGGAATCTTAAAAAAAAAAAAAAAAAGAATATATGTATGTGTGTGTATGTATGTATGTATATACATGTATGTGTGTGTGTATATATATATGTATGCATGTATATAGATATATATGTCTGTGTGTGTGTATATATATATATACACATACATATATATATATACAGTGCCAGTCATAAAAATAACCCCAAATGGACTCTAAAACTATAATGCTTTCAAAGTATGAAGATAAAATATAATTCATCCATTTCTTCTTATTAGAGGTTCTTACGTTGGGTTTCGTTCATTTTGTAACAAGTGTTAAGTTCCTACTATGCACAGGCCCTATTCTTGGGTAACAGGATACAGCAGTGAACAAACAGACATGAAGCCACTGTCCTCATGTCATTCCTGTTCTGGACTTTATTTTCTGAACACAGCACATGGAAATCATAAAGGAAAAGGAATTCAAATCAAAGGTTTCTTAGAAATCACCCAGTATGCTTCACTTTTACAGAGAAGGAAACTGACTATGAGACATTAAGTACCTTGTTCAAGGTCCTGCGGTTTTGGTGGAAAAGAAGTTATACCACAATAGTGACTAGAAAATAAAAACAGCACAAAAGCTGCTCAAGGACACCAAAAACAATCACATCAACAGAAACAGTCTCTCATGGTTTAACAACTGAAAGGAGACTGTTTTAATGAGTCTTTGTATCTGCTGTTACATTTGTTAAAGAATCTTCTTATAACTACCAAACACATTATTGAAAAGATAACTTCAAAAATGTTTAACTCAAATATCACCTTGGAGTACATTTGGGGGGCAAAGCAGAGTAGAAGAGAAAGAACATGAACCCTGATGCAGCTCACACTTGGAGCAAGTCACTGGTATCTACCCCTCAAGTCTCATTGATACCATGTATCTCTTATGCTACAGAAAAGTGATTTTCATTATTCACTCAACAAGAATAAAGCACTATACAAATTTAGTTTTTATTGTTCTGAGGAAAAACCCTCATTTAAAAGCATGAATAAATGTATTGTCTCTTATAAATTTTTCATTAACATAATAATCCTGTTGTGACTTACATACTTTTGGTTTGGTATTCAAAAACAACAAACATCCTAAAAAATGCACGTTCCTTCTGTATCAATCCACAGCTAACAGAAAATGATCCCAGGTCCTGGCACCCCAGAAAACAGTATTTAAACACCAGTGTCAAAAATAAATAAAGAGGGGAGGCTGGGTGGCTCAGTTGGTTAAGCATCTGCCTTGGGCCAGGTCATGATCCCAGGGTCCTGGGTTGGAGCCCTGCATGGGGCTCCCTGTGCATCTGGGAGCCTGCTTCTCCCTCTCTCTCTGCCCCTCCCCCTGCTCATTTTCTCTCTCTCTCTCTCTCAAATAAATAAATAAAATCTTTAAAATAAATAAGTAAAGACCACAATAGAAGGGGGGGGGGAGAATGGACGAGAACATACAGACTCTTTAACTATCATATAAAATAAGTGGGGGTAATTGAACTTCATTTCAGTGCAGATAAACATTTTTTATTCGTATCTGTATCAGCTCATTACTGATAATACAATGATCAACATAAACTTACTCAAAATTTCTTTATAGTGAACAATAAAGCACAGGAAAGACTTTTCAGATGGATTCCTAATGCATAAACAGATTAACTCAACATGAGGATTTTATTTTTATTTATTTTAATAATTTTTAAAAGATTTTACTTATTTGTTTGTTTGTTTGTTTATTTATTTATGTATTTATGTGAGAGAGAGAGAGGAAGTGGGGAGGGGGTTAAAGGGAGAGGGAGACAATATCTCAAGCAGACTCCACGTTGAGTACAGAGCCCCACACAGAATTCGATGCCACCACCCTTGACATCATGACCTGAGCTGAAATCAAGAGTTGGATGCTTAACCAACTCAGCCACCCAGGCACCCCTCACTATGAGGATTTTAAATTACTAACACAATTAGATTACTTAACAACCAAACACGTATCCCCTCTATGCACATTTTTCTGACTGTGAGGATATACCTCAAGTTCCTGTAGGTTACTTTCATGACACATTCCACAGGCCAGCACTTGGCTCCACTGGGGAACTCTACCTTGGACTGGACCACATTTGTATGTATTGGCTTGAATTCAAAACTTGGAAAGCTAAAGATTAGTTCATGTGGCAAGAAACTCTAAGATAAAGAGTTACTGACAGTTTTATAGATGCTCTTAGAAACAAACTCATCTGGTCCTTTATCCCTTCCCTCACTCCACTCCATGAAGAAGGCTCATTTCAAAATCAGCATACCCTTTTATTCTATTATTATATAGTGATTCTGAAATTTATTACTCTATTCACTATGAGCGACACCATTTTATCTATACATACATAGGTGTGAAGTTTCAAAAGACACTAAGTTGGGAAAACTTGATTTGTTAATATTATTATAGTCATATTTTATTCTTCACTGGTTTTGAGTTCTGGCTCAGGTGGAATATGAATTTATGTAGCTTGTATTATTTACCATCTTAACTCCCATGTAATTCCCATCTCCCTTGACACCTCAGAAATACAGAACAGTGCTAAAGTGTTAATAGGGATGTAACTCTGAGGAGAGCAGAAAATATAATAGTTTTTTTCATAGGAGGGGTTTCCTGGTTGCCATCTGTTTAGGGGTAGAAAAGAGGACTTATTTTAAAGTTGCATTTGCACAGCAAGCACATTATTTTTACTTATAAGGATGAGGTAGTTTCTCATAAAGCTAAATTATTTGACTTAGTGTTTCCAATATTGTAGGATAAATAATTGTGTGTGTGTGTGTTGTATGGCAAAACTAGAGGACCTCACTTGACTAATAAAGAGCAGGAAGCTCTATGTTGTTTAATTTCTCCATTCCATGAAATCCAAAAATCTGGGAACCACTTCACAAAGCTCCATACCTAAGGAACAGAGTAAAAAGGAATCTTCAGGTTTTCTTCTAGATTTTGGCAGCCAAAATTACCCTGTTAGACAAGGAGGTAGGAATTCAGGAATCCCTTCAAAATGAAGGGATTACAAGTATAGATGTCTGGAACATACCCCAAAAGGAACAGGATCATGGAAATAATGCAGCCAAGATACTAACAGATGCTAAAGCCATTGGGTTAAAGTTTGGTGAAGAAAAGCATATTTACATAACCTCAAAATGTCTCCTTTAATTAAGTGATCAAAGTTATCACCATGAGTGGTCAAGGTTAAATTGTGTGCCACCTGATAGGATGCAATGAAGAGAACACAGCATCACTGGTTTGATACTCTTGCCAAAAATGTATAATCTGAATCTAATCATGAGGAAACAAGAGGCAGATCTGAATTGAAGGGCATTCTACAAGATAACTGGCCTGTACTCTTCCAAAGTATTAAGGTCATAAATGTCAAGGAAAGATGGAGGAACTGTCACAGATTAAAAGAGACTAAAGAGACATAGCAAATAAATGGAATGTGTGATTCTAACCAATATCCCTTTGTTTTTATAAAGGATAAGGAGGTAAGTGGCAAAACTTGTGTATCAGATAGTAGTAGTGTACCAGTGTTAATTTCATGATTATGATACATTGCAGAGTATCTCTTTGAAAGATACACATGCTGAAGTATTTGGAAGTGATGGGCATAGGCAAATTATTCTCAAATGGTTCAAGGAGGAAAAATGTATCTTTTACTATTCTTGCTACTTTTTTGGATGCTAGAAATTATTTTAAAAAATTGAAGAAGGTATCAATCAATTCAAAGAAAGAGGTCAAGCAGCCTTAAAAATTCAGTATATGAATATGGTGACCTCCAATTAATGAAGTTTGGAAACACAGTTCTAAGTAAATGCAAGGAGAAACTCAGTAATACCAAGCACAAAAATGCTCACAACCCTTTTCATAAGTTAAAAATTATGCCAGGAGCTGCTGAAACAATTTAAATTCAAAATGCTCAGAGCAGTCTTTGTATCAAATGTAGGCTCTGAGGACTGTGGCTTCTTTCATGTGACACCTAGCATTTTATTATTTTATTTTATTTTATTATGTTATGTTAGTCACCATACATCATTAGTTTTTGATGTAGTGATCCACGATTCATTGTTTTCGTATAACACCCAGTGCTCCATGCAGTATGTGCCCTCCTTAATACCTATCACCAGGCTAACCCATCCCCCCACGCCCCTCCCCTCTAGAACCCTGTTTGTTTCTCAGAGTCCATAGTCTCTCATGGTTCATCTCTCCCTCCGATTTCCCCACTTCATTTTTTCCTTCCTTCTCCTAATGTCCTCCATGCTATACCTTATGTTCCACAAATAAGTGAAACCATATGATAATTGACTTTCTCTGCTTGACTTATTTCACTTAGCATAATCTCCTCCGGTCCCATCCATGTTGATGTAAAAGTTGGGTATTCATTCTTTCTGATGGCTGAGTAGTATTCCATTGTAGATATGGACCACATCTTCTTTATCCATTCATCTGTTGAAGGGCATCTCGGCTCTTTCCACAGTTTGGCTATTGCGGACATTACTGCTATGAACATTGGGGTGCATATGGCCCTTCTTTTCACTACATCTGTGTCCTTGGGATAAATACCCAGGAGTACAATTGCTGGGTCATAGGGTAGCTCTATTTTTAATTTTTTGAGGAACCTCCACACTGTTTTCCAAAGTGGCTGTACCAACTTGCATTCCCACCAACAGTGTAAGAGGGTGCCCCTTTCTCCACAACCTCTCCAACATTTGTTGTTTCTTCCCCTGTCCATTTTTACCATTGTAACTGGTGTAAGGTGGTATCTCAATGTGGTTTAGATTTGAATTTCCCTGATGGCTAATGATGATGAACACCTTTTCATGTGTCTGTTAGTCATTTGTATGTCTTCTTTGGAGAAGTGTCTGTTCATGTCTTCTGCCCATTTTTTGATTTGATTATTTGTTTTGGGGGTGTTGAGTTATAGATCTTGGATACCAGCCCTTTCTCTGTAGTGTCCTTTGCAAATATCTTCTCCCATTCTGTGGATTGCCTCTTTGTTTTGTTGACTGTTTCCTTTGCTGTGCAAAAGCTTTTTACCTTGATGAAGTCCCAAAAGTTCATTTTTGCTTTTGTTTCACTAGCCTTTGGAGATGTATCTTGAAAGAAGTTGCTGTGGCCGATGTCAAAGAGGTTACTGCCTATGTTCTCCTCTAGGATTTGATGGAATCCTGTCTCACACTGAGGTCTTTCATCCATTTTGAGTTTATCTTTGTGTATGGTGTTAGAGAATGGTTGAGTTTCATTCTTCTGTATATAGCTGTCCAATTTACCCAGCACCATTTATTGAAGAGACTGTCTTTTTTCCAATGCATGTTTTTTCCTGCTTTGTCAAAGATTATTTGACCATAGAGTTGAGGGTCCATATCTGGGTTCTCTATTCTGTTCCGTTGGTCTGTATGTCTGTTTTTGTGCCAGTACCATGCTGTCTTGGTGACCACTGCTTTATAATATAGCTTGAAATCCAGCAACGTGATGCCCCCAGCTTTGTTTTTCTTTTTCAACATTTCCTTGGCGATTTGGGGTCTTTCCTGATTCCATACAAATTTCAGGATTGTTTGTTCCAGCACTTTGAAAAATGTCACTGGAATTTTGATTGGGATGGCATTGAAGGTATAGATTGCTCTGGGTAGCATAGACATTATAACAATGTTTATTCTTCCAATCCATGAGGATGGGATGTTTTTCCATCCTTTTGTGTCTTCTTCAATTTCTTTCATGAGTGTTCTGTAGTTTCTACAGTATAGATCCTTTACCTCTTTGGTTAGGTTTATTCCGAGGTATCTTACGGTTTTTGGTGCTATTGTAAATGGAATCGTTTCTCTAATTTCTCTTTCTACAGTTGCACTGTTAGTGTATAAGAAAGCAACTGATTTCTGTGCATTGATTTTGTATCCTGCCACATTACTGAATTGCTGGATGAGTTCTAGTAATTTGGGGGTGGAGTCTTTTGGGTTTTCCACATAAAGTATCAAGTCATCTGCAAAGAGAGAGAGTTTGACTTCTTCTTTGCCAATCTGAATAACTTTTATTTCTTTTTGTTGTCCGATTGCTGTCGCTAGGACTTCTAGTAGTATGTTGAACAACAGTGGCGAGAGTGGGCATCCTTGTCATGTTCCTAATCTTAAGGGAAAGGCTCTCAGATATTCCCCATTGAGGATAGTATTCACCGAGGGTTTTTCATAGATGGATTTTATGAACTTGAGGAATGTTCCCTCCCCCTATACTCTGAAGAGTTTTAATTAGGAAAGGATGTTGTATTTTGTCAAATGCTTTTTCGGCATCAGTTGAGAGGACCATATGGTTCTTCTCTCTCCTCTAGTGTTCTATCACATTGATTGATTTGCGAATGTTGAATCACCCTTGCATCCTGGGGATAAATCCCACTTGGTCGTGGTGGATGATCCTTTTAATGTATTGTTGGATCATATTAGGTAGGATTTTGTTGAGGATTTTGGAATCCATATTCATCAGGGATATCGGACTGAAATTCTCCTTTTTGATGGGGCTTTGCCTGGTTTGGGGATTAAGGTAATGCTGGCCTCATAGAATGAGTTTGGAAGTTTTCCTTCTGTTTCTATTTTTTGAAACAGCTTCAGTAGAATAGGTATTATTTCTTCTTTGAATGTTTGGTAGAATTCCCCAGGGAATCCATCAGGCCCTGGACTCTTGTTTTTTGGGAGGTTTTTGATCACTGCTTCAATCTCGTTACTGGTTATTGGCCTATTCAGGTTGTCAATTTCTTCCTGTTTCAGTCTTGGGCAGCTTATAGGTTTCCAGGAAGGCCTCCATTTCATCCAGATTGCTCAGTTTATTGGCATATAGTTGTTGATAAGAATTTCTAATAATTGTTTCTATTTCCTTGGTGTTAGTCGTGATCTCTCCCCTTTCATTCATAATTTTATTAATTTGGGTCCTTTCTCTTTTCTTTTGGATAAGTCTGGCCAGTGGTGTTTCAATCTTATTAATTCTTTCAAAGAACCAACTTCTAGTTTCGCTGATCTGATCTACTGTGTTTCTGGTTTCTAATTCATTGGTTTCTGCTCTAATTTTAATTATTTCTCTTCTAATGCATGGCTTAGGCGTCATTTGTTGCTTTTTCTCTAGTTCTTTAAGGTGTAGAGTTAGTTGGTGAATTCGGGATTTTTCTATTTTTTTGAGTGAGGCTTGGATGGCTATGTATTTCCCCCTTAGGACCGCCTATGCAGTATCCCATAGGTTTTGGACCGATGTGTTTTCGTTTTCATTGATTTCCATGAATTGTTTAAGTTCTTCTTTGATTTCTTGGTTGACCCAAACATTCTTGAGCAGAGTGGTCTTTAGCTTCCAAGTGTTTGAATTTCTGCCAATTTTTTTCTTGTGATTGAGTTCCAGTTTTAGAGCACTGTGATCTGAGAATATGCAGGGAATAATCTCAATCTTTTGGTATCGGTTGAGACCTGATTTGTGACCCAGTATATGGTCTATTCGGGAGAAAGTTCCATGTGCGCTCGAGAAGAATGAGTTTTCTGTTGTTTTAGGGTGGAATGTTCTGTAAATATCTATGAGGTCCATCTGGTCCAATGTATCATTCAAAGCTCTTGTTTCCTTGTTGATTTTCTGCTTAGATGATCTGTCCATTGCTGAGAGTGGAGTATTGAGGTCTCCTACAATTAACGTATTGTTATCAATATGACTCTTTATTTTGGTTAACAGTAGGCTTATATAGATGGCTGCTCCCATGTTGGGGGCATAGATATTTACAATTGTTAGATCTTCTTGTTGGATAGACCCTTTAAGAATGATATAGTGTCCTTCTGTGTCTCTAATTACAGACTTTAGTTTAAAATCTAATTTGTCTGATATAAGAATTGTTACCCCAACTTTCTTTTGAGGTCCGCTGGCATGGAAGATGGATCTCCATCCCTTCACTTTCAGTCTGGATGTATCTTTAGATTCAAAATGAGTCTCTTGTAGACAGCATATGGATGGGTCCTGTCTTTTTATCCAATCTGCATCCCTGTGCCGTTTTATGGGAGCGCTTAGGCCATTCACGTTGAGAGTGATTATTGAAAGATATGAATTAATTGTCATCATGTTGCCTGTGAAGACGTTGTTTTTATAGATTGTCCCTGTAAATTTCTGTTGTATATCACTCTTGGGGTCTTTCTCCTTTTATAGAACCCCCCTTAATATTTCTTGCAGGGCCGGCTTACTGGTCACATATTCTTTCAGCTTCTGCCGGTCTTGGAAGCTCTGCATCTCTCCATCCATTCTAAATGACAGCCTTGCCAGATAAAGTATTCTTGGCTGCATGTTCTTCTCATTTAGTACCCTGAATATGTCTTGCCAGGCCTTTCTGGCTTGCCAGGTCTCTGTGGATAGGTCTGATGTTATTCTGATGTTCCTCCCTCTGTATGTAAGGGATCTCTTCCCCCTGACTGCCCTTAAGATGGTTTCCTTGGTTCTAAGATTTGCAAGTTTTACTATTACATGCCGGGGTGTTGGCCTGTTTTCCTTGATCTTGGGAGGGGTCCTCTCTGCCTCTAGGACTCGAATGTTTGTTTCATTCCCCAGATTAGGGAAGTTCTCAGCTATGATTTGCTCAAATACTTCTTCTAGTCCTCTCTCTCTCTCCACTCCCTCCGGGATTCCAATTATTCTGACATTGGAATGCTTCATGATGTCACTTATTTCTCTGATTCTCTTTTCATGGATTCTGAGTTGTTTTTCCCTGGCCTCCTCTTTTCCCTTCTTGTCTATTAATTGGTCTTCTAAATCACACTAATTCATTCTTCTGCCTCGCTTACCCTAGCTGTCAGCTTATCTAGATTAGATTGGATCTCATTGATAGCATTTTTAAGTTCTGCCAATTCAGCTTTCAATTCTGCCGTTAGAGACTCTATGTTGCCATTAATCGATTTCTCCATTCTAGCTATGGTCTTCACAACTGCTAGCCTGAATTCCATCTCTGACATCTTGGTTATATCTGAATCCATTGTAAATCTGTGGCATAAGTCATAGTCTCTGAGTCTTTCCTATTTGGGGGGTTCCTCCTGCTAGTCATTCTGTTCAGGGGTGGCTGAGGGAATGTATAGAGTCCAAATTATTGACCACAACCCAAGCAAGATGCACCTGTTTTATAGGGACCTTAGGGTTGCTGGCCTCTTGTTTTCCCAGCCTGTCTTCTGGGGGAGGGGCCTGCCACGCTGTTACTCAGGCAACCCTGTTTGGGCAGAGTTGCCCTGCCCCCTGTGGTGGGGGATGGGCTCAGTGAAAACCGGTTTTGGGGAGCTTTCATTCTCTGGTGGCTCTCCCTGATGGCTCTCCACGTCTCTTCCGAGAGTCAGAGCAGAGGAGACCATTTCCAACCCTCTGCCTCAGAGCAGAGAAATTGCAGTCTTTTCTTCAGGGAGCTCTCCAGGCCACACTATCTCCATTTCTGTCTGTGCTGCTATAAACTGCAGCGTCCTGGGTTGTGTGCCCCTCAGCAGTGCTCCCAGTCCTTGCCTCCAGGTCAGGGCACGTCTCTGCCCTTTGTGCTTCCAAAACCGCCTGCTGCCCCCAATTCGCACTCTGGGTTTCCATCTGGGGGCTGCCCTAAGGTCCTTTCCCTGTCGCTACCGGTCTGCAAGTCTGCGCCCCAACCCACCTCGGGAGGCTATTGCTCACCAGCGGTGTAGTATCCCCACGGCTGGGCTCCCTCCCCCTTCCGTTTATCCTCCAATATCTGCCCATGGAATCATGGCTCCCCGCTTCGTACCTTGAAACCAAATGCCTGTGATATTCTGTTTGTAGAGATCCAGACCTATCTTCTTACATCTCAGGCTGATTTTGTGGGTGTTCAGAGTGGTCTGGTAGATATCCAGCTCAATTCCAGAGACTGGTTGGAATAGGGTCCCCTACTCCTCTGCCATCTTTTCTCTCCCCAAAGCATAACATTTTTTAAAGCATAGGAATCCTTAAGACAAAGAAAATCCTAAATTATAAGCAAAGCCAAACTCTGGATTGGGAAAGCCCTCAGAGACTACACTGTGCTCCTCAGAGCAAAGGAGAAATTTAGTCACAGACTAGTGCTGGGTGTGAATAGATTTTGGCTGCATTCTGAAAATCCTTTTTCTCATCCCACCATTAATATGGTTCATAAAGCAATTATCCAAATTTAATTCTAATATTGGAAAACCTATAATTCAAATAGTATACAATATTACTCAATGATAAAGTCCCTGGGGGGGAGGGGATGTATAATCCTGGCAGAAAAAGAAAGTGATATTATTCTACATAGAAAGTGTCAGCCTTTCATAAGTAAAGTACAAATATGGAGACAGCTTTTAGTGTAAAATAAAAAAAAATAAAAAAGATGAGTTCTGTAATGAGAACCTGGGCTCAAGATACAGAGTACTCTTACTGGTTCTATAATCTTCAACAAGGTAACTAACTTCTATGAGCCTCAGTTTTTTCCTTTCTAACATAAAAATAATGATACTTACTTTAAGGATTGTTTGGGTGATTATATTAAGTGTATAAGTAAAGTAGCTAATCCCTAATGCACACTAAGCCTTATAAAGTATTCTTTGCTCTTTCACAGAAGAAGAGCAAAATATTTAAGTTGTGAAAAAATACAGAGAGATCTAAATTTGGGGATCAATGTTTAAGTATAATTTAATAATCAGTTATGAAAATGGGCAAAATGTTAGAGAAGGTCTTACCCAGCTATATCAAAGTATTGGAAAATACTTGATAAACTGAGTCATTAAGAAAACTAAATGCTCTAGAGGCACCTGGATGGCTCAGTTGAAAGAGTGTGTGACTCTTGATCTCGGAGTTGTGAGTTCAAGTCCCATGTTGGGTGTTAGAGATTACTTAAAATAAACAAACAAACAAACTTAAAAAAAACCCTAAATATTCTAAGCGATACTAATATGAAAAAAACAATTTGGAATTACAAATAGAGATAATCATAATTAAAAACTTAGAAGTGGTGAGGGTAATACATTCAATCCATAAAATAATATTCCTACTCTCTATGAATTCATTGTTATCAGTAAGAACAATTTCTGGAAGATTACTAGCAATAAATATTGCTCCTGATTATTTTTCAACTTTTTAAATATTTTTTTCACAATGAAAATAATTTTTTTATTTTTAATTTAATTTCTATTTTTTTTCTGAATGTATAAAGTCTATGTGCTATTTTTTAAAGAACTCAAATACATGAAAATAAACGGAAATAAAAAGTCACCTGAAATTCTACCATCTTGGGATTTTATCACCTGATATATTAATCAAGATAGGCCAGGTCATATTGTGGTAATAAATGACTCCAAAAATCTCAGTGGTTTACAACTACAAAGACATATTTACCACTCATGTTTCAGGTTTACTAAGCTCTGCCTCATCTCCACCCTCGGATCCAGGCTTAATATTGCCAGCTGTTGAGGCAAAGAGCAAAGAGATGTATTGTCTCTTAACACTTAACTCTTAACACTCAATCCAATTATTCATGGACTCTTTTTTTCCAATAAATTTACACGTACTGTAAATATATTTTCTCTTCCTTATGATCTTAATAACACTTTCTTTTCTCTAGCTTACTTTATTGTAAGAATATAGTATATAATACATATACAAAATATTGTTAATGTACTGTGTATGTTATCAGTTAGGCTTCTGGTCAAAAGTAGGCTATTAGTAGTTAAGTTTTGGGGGAGTCAAAAGTTACACACAGATTTCCAACTGCACAGGTCAGTGCCCTTAACTACCACCTTGTTCAAGGGTCAATGGTTATGTAGGGATGGAATTGCTAAGTCATATGTTAGTCTATGTTTAACTTTTTGAGGAGCTCCCAAACTGTTTTTCACAGTTGCCGCATGATTTTATATTCCTATCAGCAATGTATGAGGGTTCCAATTTCTCTACACAATAAGTACATGAAAAAGTGCTCCGTATCATTAGTCATCAGGGAAATGCAAATTCAAAGCACAATGATATACCACTTCACACCCCCAAGAATGACTAGATAAAATGATATATTATTCTGCTCAGACTGTCATAACAAAATAACAAACAACAAAATGTTGTTTCTGGCTTAAACAACAGAAATTAAGTTTTTCACAATTTTGGAGGTTGGAAGTCCAAGATCAACATATCAGCAGGTCTGGTTTCTCCTGAGGCCTCTCTCCTTGGCTTGCAGATGGCTACCTTCTAATTGTGTCTCCACAAGGCCTTTTCTCTGGTGTCTCTCGGTAAATTCTAATCTTTTCCTTTTGTAAGATTAATCCTCTTATTGGATTAAGGCCTACCCTAAGGGAATCATTTTAACTTAATTACCTATGTGAAAGCCTTATGTCCAAATAAAGTCATATTTTGAAGTACTAGGGGTTTGAACAGAAACACATGAATTTGGGGTGTGGACATAATTCTGTCCATAACAATGGATAATACCAAATATTAGCAAGAATGTGAATCAACCAGAACTCATGCATTGTTGATGGAAGAGTAAAATAGTACAACCACTTTAGAAAACCATCTAGTAGGTTTTTTTAAACTAAGTATCTACCAACCCTAGACATAGCAATTCTACTGAAATGAAAGAATAACCCAAAAATTCCAGTGAAAGGAAAAAGAAATGACAGTATATCTTCCCCAAAATACCTGTTTGATGATGTTCAGAGTAATTTTATTCATAATAGCAAAAAACTAGAAACAGACCAGGTTTCTATCAACAGGAAAACAGCTAAACAAACAATGATATATTCATGCAATGGAGTATTACTACTCAGCATTAAAAAGGGATAAAATAACGTGGTGAATCTTAAAATCATTATGCTTAGTGAATAAAGCTTGACACAAAAAAGTACATACTATATGATTCCATTTGTGCATTTCACAATTTCATAAATTTTTCTCCAAAAATCCAACCAGGTGGGCCCAATGTAATAATAATCATCATTATGAGAGGACAGAAGAGGAGTCAAGGTCAGAAGAAAAGGCAATGTGAGAATGGAAGTTAAGATTAGAATGACATGGCTACAGGTACATCATTGGAAGCTGGAAGGGGCAAGAAACAGAAACTACCCTGTAGTCTCCAGAATGAACCAGCCCTGCCAAGACCTTGATTTTAGGGATGTAAGACTGAGTCTAGACTTCTAACCCCCAGAATACTAGAGAATAAATTCATGTTGTTTTTAAACCACTAAGTTTATGGTGATTTGCTACAGCAGCAATAGAAAACTCATACACCTATCATTGGCATCCCAGAAGAGAAGAAAGTGGATGGGGCTGAAAAGGTACTAGAAGAAATAATGGCTGAAAAATTCCCAAATAGCAGAAGACATAAACCTAATAATAAATAAGTTGAGTGAACCCAAACAAGATAATCTCAACCACACCAGGACACACTGTAATTAAACTTCTAAAGACTAAAAACAAAAGAAACATCTTGAAAGCAATAAGAGAGGAATGATACCTTAGCTTCAGAGGAAAAACAATTCAAATGACAGTGGATTTCTCATCAGGAACCAGGAAGGCCAGAAGAAAGTAGCACCTTTTTCAAGTATTGAAAGAAAAGAAATGTCTACCCAGAATACTGTACCCAGTGAAAATAACATTAAACTGTGAGGGGAATAAAAATGTTCTCAGACAAATGAAAACTAACAAATTTTTATCACCAGCAAACCTAGTATTCTAAAAGAATGGCAAAAGGAAATTCTCTAAAAAGAAAAAAAATATCTTGAAACATCAGGAAGAATGAACACTATAAGCAAAAATATGGGTAAATACAGTAAACATTCCTTCCTGTCTTGAGTCTTTGACACTACATTTGATGGTAAAAACAAATAATTATAACACTATCTGATGTAGTTCTAAACGTATATAGAGGAAAGGTTTGAGATGATTTTCTAAGTTGGAGGGGCGCCTGGGTGACTCAGTCAGTTAAGCAACTGCCTTTGGTCCAGGGTCCTGGAATCAAGCCCCACATCAGGCTCCCTGCTCAGCAGAGAGCCTGCTTCTCCCTCTCCCTCTGCTACTCCCCCTGCTTGTGTTCTCTCTCTGTCTCTGTCAAATAAGTAAATAAAATCTTTAAAAAAAAAAAAGATGATTATAAGTGTGCAAAGGTAAAGGGAAGTAATTGGAGGCAAGCATTCTCCACTTCATTTAAAACAGGTGAAAAAATAACACCAGTGCATTGTATAAGCTATGTATATATAAAATGCAATAATTAGTACAACCACTGAAAAAAACCATACAAAAAGATGTAATCAAAAACAATGCAGACAAATCAAATGGAATTCTGAAAAAAAAATTCAAATAACTGACAGGAAGGCTGAATAAAAGAAATAGAGAAATGAAAAAGAGAAATACTAGAAAACAAAAATGAAAATGATAAACTCAAGCTCTAACATATCAATAATTCCATTAAATGTAAATGGTCTAAAAATACCAATCAAAGACAGAAGTTCACAGAGTAGATTTAAAAACATGACTCAGCCATATGCTTTCTATAACAAATTAACTTCAAATAGAATGGTATTGCAAGTTGAAAGCAAAAAACAAGTAAAATGATATATCATGCAAACATTAATCAAAGGAAAGCAGGAATAGCTATATTAATATCAGATAAAGTATAGTTCAGAGCAAAGAAAATTACCTGAGACAGAGTACATCATATAATGAAAAAAACAGTAAATGCCCAAAGACAGTGCAGTCCTAAAGTGTATGCACTAAATAACAGAGCTGAGAAATATGAGAAGCAAAAACTGATAGAACTGAAAGGAAAAATAGACAAATTCACAAATTAAATATATTTCATAATCCATCTCTGAACAATTGATAGAGAAACTAGACAAAATCAGAAAAAACATAAAAGAATTCAACAACATCACCAACCAAGAGGATATTATCAACATTTATAGAACACTCCACCCAACAATAGCATTATACACTTTATTTTCAAGTGCTCATGAAACCTATATGAAGACAGACCATATCCTGAGCCATAAAGCAAACCTCAATAAATTAGTTGAAACCTACAATGGAAAAAAAAAAAAACCCTCAAAAATCAACAACAAAAATATAATAGGAAAATCTCCAAAGATTTGGAAATTTTAAAAAACCATACTTCTAAATAATCCATCAGTCAAAAATAAAGTCTCAAGATATACCATAAAATAGACTGAACACAAAAAAACTGAAAATATAACATCAAAATTTGTAGAACTCAACTATAGCAGTACTATGAGGAAATTTTACAAAACTAAATGCATACTAGTGTTTAGAAATACTTAGTATTTAGAATTTAGAAAAGAAAAATCTCAAGTCAACAATCTAAGCTTCCACCTCAATAATAATAAACTCAAAACAAGCAGAAGAAAGGAAATAATAAAGAGCATAAATCAATGAAATTGAAATCAAATCATAATACATAACATCACTGAAACAACTGTTTCCTTGAAAAATATCAATAAATTGACAAATTTCTAGCAAGATTAACAAAAGAAAAAAGAGAACACATAAATTACTAATATCAGGAATGAAACAAAATATAAGTACAGAATCTACATACATCAAAAGGATGACAAGGGAACATTAGGAATAATTCTACATATATACATTTGATAGTTTAGATGAACAGACCAATTCCTCAAAAAAACATTATCACAATTCACCCAATATGAAACAGATAATGTGAGTAGTCTTATAACTATTGAAGAAGTTAAATTTGTAATTTAAAACCACCAAAATAAAAACCTCCAGTCCCAAATTGTTTCATAGGAGATTCTACCAAAGATTTAAGAATTAATACTATCTCTACACAAATTTCCTCTAGAAACTAAAAGAGGAGGGAATACTTCTTAAATAATTTTATGAAGCTAGTATTACCCTGATAGAAAAATAGACAGTACAAAACAAAACAAAACAAAAAAAAACTACCCACCAATATCCCTCATAAATACAGATGCAAAAATCTCTAACGCAATATTAGCAATATTAGAATACTATACATAAAATACCAGCAAACCGAATTCAACAATAAGTAAAAAGACTTACACACCATGACCAAGTGGAGTTTATTCCAGGGATGTGAGGCTGGTTTAATATTTGACAACCCATCAACATAAAAACAGTATGGAGTTTCCTCAAAAAGTTAAAAATAGAACTACCCTATGATCCAGCAATTGCACTACTAGATATTTACCCAAAAGATACAAAAAGACTAATTTGACGGGATACATGCACCCCAATGTTTATGGAAACATTATCAACAATAGCCAAATTATGGAAAGAGCCAAAGGTCCACTTACTGATGAATAGATAAAGATGTGGTATATGTATACAATGGAATATTACTTAGCCATAGAAAAGAATGAGATCTTGCCATTTGCAACAATGTGGATAGAGCTAGAGAGTAATACGCTAAGCAAAATAAGTCAGTCAAAGAAAGACAAATACTGTATGATTTCACTCATGTGGAATTTAAGAAATGAACAAACATAGGGAAAAGAAGAACGAGAGAGGCAAACTAAGAAACAGACTCCTAACTATGGAGAACAAACTTATGGTTAGCAGAGGGGAGGTGGGTGAGGTTATAAGTTAAATAGGTGATGGGGATTAAGGAGTGCACTTGTGATGAGCACTGGGTGTTGTATTCAAGTGCTAAATAACTAAATTCTATACCCAAAACTAATATTACACTATATGTTAACTAACTGGAATTTAAATAAAAACTTAAAGAAAAAAGAAACTGAAAAAAGAAATTCCATCAATGTAATCCAGCATATTGACGGGTTAAAATTATAATTATAGGTTATAATTATATCAAATTGATGCAGAAAAACCTTTGAAAATATTCAACACCCATTCATGATTAAAAAAAAAAAAAAAAACTCTCAGAGAAATATAGAGACACCTCCTTAATGGATAAAGAGCATCTTCAAAAAAACCTACAGAGAGCATTATACTTAATAGTGAAAGACTGAATGTCTTCCCCCTAAGATTGGGAACAAGGCTAGGATGTCTGTTTTCACCATTCTTATTCCAAATAATTCTGGATTACTAGCCAGGGGAAAAAAAAGGCTCAAAAGGAAATAAGAGGGTCATGAAGGAATAAATAAAATTATCCCTATTTGCAGATATCATGATTATCTACACAGAAAATTCAAAGGAATCTGACAGAAAAATGCCTAGAACCAATGAGTAAATTCAGCAAAGTTTAAGGATTTAAGATACACATACACAAATCACTGTATTTCTACATATATCAAAAACATGTGGACATAGATATAAAATTACAATATCATTACAATCACTCAAAAAAAGAAATATTTAATATGTAAATCTAACAAAACACATAGAAGACTTTCATGCTGAAAAATATAAAAGACTGATGAAAAATAATCAAAGACAATCTAAATAAATGGAGAGACATACTGAGTTCATTGGTACAAGACTCATTGTAGTAAAGATGTCAATTCTCCCCAAAATGTTATTAGCTTAATGTAAATTCTATAGGATTTCTATAAAATCCAAGCAATATTTTTTATAAATATAGATAAAATTATTCTAAATTTTATACAGAAAGGCAAAGGAACTAAAATAGCAAAAACAATTGTGAAAAACAAGTTAAAATGAGAGCAATCAGTCTACCTGACTTTGAGACTTATTGTATAGCTATATTTATCAAGACTGTGTGGTATTGGTAAAAGGATAGACATATAGATCAATGGAACAAAATAGAGAACCCAGAGATAGGTCCAACAACTTATTTTTGTCAAAAGTGCTAAAAGGAATTCAATGGGAGGGAAAATAAATAGTACTACAACAATTGGACATATATAGGCCAAAAACAAACAAAAAGAAAATAAAACAAAAGAAAGAAAGAACCTCAATCTGTCTTATACCTTATAAAAAAATTAACTCAAAACTAATCACAGACTTGATAGGAGGAAGATGGTATAGGAGATTCCTAAGCTCAATTCATCCCACAAATACACCTAGATAACAGTCATGTAATCTAACCACAAACCAAACCAAAGACTGGCAGAACAAACTCTCCTCAGTTAAACAGAGAGAGAAGGCCACATCGAAAAAATGGTTAAAAAAAGAAAGAAAAAAAAAAAAAGGCAGAGTCCCAATTAGGACCAAACTAACCAAAAATGGGAGGGGCAAGACAAGCACAAAAAAAGGAGAGGAACAAACACCAAACCTATCACTCCATACCCAAGGACCTGCAATTAGAAGATGAGTCCCCATAACATTTTGAAAATCAGAGGGGCTTAAACTTCATGAGTTTTTACAGTCAGTGGGGCTTAACTCTGGGAACTTTAAAAATCAGTGGGCTTAGCTCTGGGAGAGCCAGAAAGCAATAGGAAACTGAGTCCCAACCCTTAAAAAGAGAGCATAACAAACAACCCCACTGAGATATAGCATAGAAGCAGCAGTTTGAAAAGTGCCTGAGGAATTTGGGAAGATTTATTTACTAACATCAGAATGTTTGTAAGAGGGGCAGGGATTTCTGGGGGACTTCTCCAAGAACAAAAGAGGTAGCGGGCACCATTTCTCCACCCTGCCCCCCAGCCTAGATACCTGGACACCTGCAGAAACCAGTATGAACATTCACCACCTAGCTTGTTAATATTGTACACCTTGCCCTGACATTCTCCTGTGGATCTGCTCCATCCAATCCAACCCACTCTGCAGGAGTCCCTCCCAAGTAGCACCTGAAGTGTCTCATTCTGCAAGCAGCCCCAACAGTGGCCAGCATCACTTCAATGTGACCCTTGCCCTGGGAAGAAGGGAAGAAAACCACATACACCAGTTCAACTGTAGCTCCAACAGTGGATTGGGGACAGACATCTGATCTGACTGCTGGCCCTACCCACCAACAGAAACCTCACAGGTGTAGCACAAAGAGAATACCATGTAGTTTGGGGTCACTGCAACTCTAACAGACTAGAAGCAGACTTTTTTCTGACTGCTGACCCTGTCCACCAATGAAAGCCTTCCAAGGGACAATGCAGGGAGAAAATCCTGGAGTTTAGTGTAACTGCAGTTCCGGCAAATGGGCTGAGGGCAGGCATCCAGTCTGACCCAACACAAGCTCAAGGCAACCCCAGACTGTCCCCTTAACAGCACAGAGACCAAATCCTGCCCACAATGGGCAAAGAGAGTCACTGCAGCTGAATGGACTGAAAGCAAACATGGCTCAACCAAAACAGTAGGGTGCATACAACACACAAACACAAATAGGAGACATCTCTGAAGTACCACGTTCTGGTGAACAGGGGACGTTGCACTACAGGCACTATGGACCTCTTCTTAAGGCCACTACTTTCAAGATCAGGAGATGTAGCTGACTTTCCTAACACATAGGAACAGACCCAGAGAGTTAGACAAAATAGAGGAATATGTTCCAAATGAAAGAACAGGACAAAAACACAGAAAAAGAGCTAAATGAAATGAGATAAGTAATATGCCTGATAGAGAATTCAAAGAAATCGTCACAAAGATACTTACTGGACTTGAGAAAAAGTGGAGGATCACAGTGAAATCTTCAAAAAGGCAATATAAAATATAAAAAAGAACCAATCAGAGATGAGGAACTCAATAACTAAAATTAAAAAATACATTAGAGAGGGGCGCCTGGGTGGCTCAGTCATTAAGCATCTGCCTTTGGCTCAGGTCATGATCCCGGGGTCCTGGGATTGAGCCCTCCGTCGGGCTCCCTGCTCTGCGGGGAGCCTGCTTCTCCCTCTCCCATACCCCCTGCTTATGTTTCCTCTCTCACTGTGTCTCTCTCTGTCAGATAAATAAAATATTAAAAAAAAAGTCCACTTATTTACAAAAAAATAAATAAAAATAAAAATACATTAGCGAGAATAAATAGTATACTAAAGGAAGCAGAGGCATGGATCAGCAAGCTAGAAGACAAAGTAATGGAAAGTAATCAAGCAGAAAAACAAACAAACAAAAAGAATACAAAACGAAAACAGGTAAGGGAACTCAGTGACATTATCAAGCATAATAATATTTGCATTATAAGGATCACAGAAAGAAAAGAGAAAGAAAAGGGGCAGAACAATGACTTGAAGATAAGTAATATGCCTGATAGAGAATTCAAAGAAATCGTCACAAAGATACTTACTGGACTTGAGAAAAAGTGGAGGATCACAGTGAAATCTTCAAAAAGGCAATATAAAATATAAAAATATAAATAAAAATTTCCCAAATCAGAAAGAGAAACAGACATCCAATTCCAGCAGGCATAGAAAGATCCCAACAAAATCAACTCACCAAGACACATAATTAAAATGGAAAGAGTAGTCCACACCAAGACACATAATTAAAATGTAAAGAGCAGTGACAAAGGAAAGATTTTTTTTTCTCATTTTTTTTTCAAGGAGAGAATTTTAAAAGCAGCAAGAGAAAAGAAAATAGTTACATTCAAGGCTGTAGGCTGATTTTTCAACAAAAACTCTGCAGGCCAGAAGAAAGTGGCATGATATATTCAAAGAGCTGAAAGGAAGAAACACAACCAAGAATACTCTATCCAGCAAGACTATAATTCAGAATAGAAGGATAGATAGAGTTTCCCAAACAAAAGCTAAAGGAATTCATCGCCACTAAACTAGCCTTACAAAAAAACGTTAAAAAGAATTCTTTGAGTAGAAAGAAAGGCCATAATCAGGAGTAAGAAAATTAAGAAAGGAAAAAAATTCACAGGTCCACACAAACATAATAAAAGTAGTAGATTAATCACTTATGAAACCAGTACAGAGGTTAAAGCAGAGAAGTAATAATATCAATTACATCAATAAAAATCAGTCAAGGGATTCACAAAGTAAAAGGATGTAAAATAGGATATCTTACATATAAAACGTGGGGAAGGTGGGAATAAACATTTAGTGCTTTTAGAATGGGTTCAAATGTAAGTAAACATCACCCTAATATAGACTTCTATATGTATGTTACATATAAACCTGATGGTAACCACAAATCAAAAACCAGAACTAGATAAGCACAAAATAAAGAGAAAAGAATCCAAGCCTATCATTAAAGAAAGCCATCAAACCACAAAAGAAGATAGCAAGAGAAGAAAGGAACAGAGAACTACAAAAACAACCATATAACAGGTATCAAAATGGCAATAATGGGGTGCCTGGCTGACTCAGCCAATAGAGCATGTGACTCTTAATCTCAGGATCATGAGTACAAGTCTCATGTTGGATGTGGAGCCTACTTAAAATTAAAAACAAAACAAGGGGCGCCTGGGTGGCTCAGTCGTTAAGCCTCTGCCTTCGGCTCAGGTCATGATCCCAGAGTCCTGGGATCGAGCCCCACATCGGGCTCCCTGCTCCACGGAGAGCCTGCTTCTCCCTCTCCCACTCCCCCTGCTTGTGTTCCCTCTCTCACTGTGTCTCTCTCTGTCAAATAAATAAAATATTTAAAAATAAAAAATAAAAAAAATAAAAACAAAACAGAACAAAATGGCAATAAGTACATACCTATCAATAATTACTTCAAATATAAACAGACTAAACAATCAAAATACATCAGTGACTGAATGGATAAAAAAGCAAGACCCATCTATTTGCTGCCTACAATAGACTCCTTTCAGACCTGAAGACACAGGCGGATTGAAAGTAAAGCAATACAAAAACATTTATCATGCAAATGGAAGCAAAATGAAAGCTGAGGTAGCAATACTTATATTGGACAAAACAGACTTTAAAACAAAAACTATAACAAGAGACAAAGAAGGACACTACAAATCATAAAGGGTACAATCCAACAAGAAAACATAACAATTATAAATATATATGTACCCAATATGGGAGCACCCAAATACATAAAGCAACTATTAACAGGTATAAAGATAGAAACTGATAGTAATACAATAAGAGTAGGACACTTTAACACCCCACTTACATCAATATAGATCATCCAGACAGAAATCAACAAGAAAACAGTGGCTTTGAATGATACATTGGACCAGATGGATCTAACAGATATATTCAGAACATTCTATCAGAAAACAGTGAAACTCACATACTTTTCAAGTGCACATGGAACATTCTCCAGAACAGACTAGATGTTAGGTCACAAAACAAGTCTCAACAAATTCAAAAAGACTGAAATTATATCATGCATCTTTTATGACCACAACAGTATGAACCTAGAAATCTATCACAAGAAAAAATCTGGAAAGAACACAAATACACGGAGGTTAAATAACATGCTACTAAACACTGAGTGGGTCAACCGAGAAATGAAAGAAGACATCAAAAAACACATGGAGACAAATGAAAATGAAAACATAATGACCCAAAATCTTTGCGATATAGCAAAAGCTGTTCTAATAGGGAAGATTACAGCAATACAGACCTACCTCAAGAAGCAGGAAAAAAAATAAACAACCAAACTCCACACCTAAAGGAGCTTGAAAAAGAACAAACAAAGCCCAAAGCTAGTAGAAGGAAAGAAATGGATTAGAGCAGAAATAAATGAAATAGGGACTAAAAAAACAATAGAACAGATCATCAAAACCAGGAGCTGGTTCTTTGAATCAAATTTCATAAATCTAAAGCCAGATTCATTAAAAAAAAAAAAAAAGACAGAGGACTCAAAAAAATCAGAAGTGAAAGAGGAGGCAAAACAACTGATACCACATGAATACAAAAGATTAAAAGAGAATACTATGAAAAATTATAGGGCCAATAAATTGGACAACCTAGAAGAAATGAATAAATTCCTAGAAACATATAACTTTCCAAAACTGAATCAGGAAGAAATAGAAAATCTGAACAGATCAATTACTAGCAATGAAATTGAATCAATAATCAAACACACAGCCTAGGACTAGATGCTCTACAGTGAAATTTGACCAAACATTTAAAGAAGAGATAATACCTATTCTTTTCAAACTATCCCCCCCGCCACAAAAAAAGAAGAGAATGGAAAGCTTCCAAAGCCATTCTACAAGGCCAGCATTACCCTGATTCCAAAACCAGATAAAGACGCTACAAAAAAAAGAAAACTACAAGCCAATATCTCTGATGAACAGAGATGTAAAAATCCCCAACAAAATATTAGCAAACTGAATCCAACAATACGTTAAAAAAAATCATTCACCATGATCAAGTGGGATTGATACCAGGGATGCAAGGGTGGTTCAATATTCATATCGATGTGATACATCACATTAACAAGGGAAAGGAAAAAAACCATATGATCATTTCAAAGAAGTTTTATTTTTCTTATTTTTTTTTTTTAAGATTTTATTCATTTATTTGACAGAGAGAGACACAGCAAGAGAGGGAACACAAGCAGGGGGCGTAGGAGAGGGAGAAGCAGGCTTCCCATGGAGCAGGGAGCCTGAGGCAGGGCTCCATCTCAGGACCCTGGGATCATGACCTGAGCCGAAGGCAGACGCTTAACGACTGAGCCACCCAGGTGTCCCCATATGATCATTTCAATAGATGCAGAAAAAGTATCTGACAAAGTTCAACATCCATTCATGATAAAAACCCTCAGCAAAGTAGGTTTAGAGGAATCATACCTCAACATAAGAAAGGCCATATATGAAAACCAATAGCTAACACCATACTCAATGGTGAAAAACTGAGAGCTTTTCCCCTAAGATCAGGAACAAGACAAGGATGTCTACTCTCAACACTTTTATTCAACATAGTACTGATAGTTCTAGCCACAGAAATTAGACAATGTGGGCACCTGGGTGGCTCAGTCAGTTAAGCATCTGCCCTTGGTTCAGGTCATGATGCCAGAGTCCTGGGATCGAGTCCCACGTCAGGCTCCCTGTTCAGCAGCGAGCCTGCTTATCCTTCTCCCTCTGCCACTCCCCCTGCTTGTACTCTCTGGCTCTCTCTATCTCTCTGTCAAATAAATAAATAAAATCGTTAACAAAAGAAAAAAAAGAAATTAGACAATGAAAAGAAATAGATGGCATCTAAATTGGTAAGGAAGAAGTAAAATGCTCACTATTTGCAGATTACATGATAGTCTATATAGAAAACCCTCAAGACTCCACCAAAAACTACTAGAACCTATAAATGAATTCAGTAAAGTCACAGATACAAAATTAATATACAGAAATTAGTTGCCTTTCTATACACTAATAATAAAGTACCAGAAATATTAAGAAAATGATCCCATTGCCAAATTGCACCAAAATAAAATATCTGGGAATAAACTTAACCAAGGAGGTGAAAGACCTGTATTCCAAAACTATAAAACACTGATGAAGGGTACCTGGCTGACTCAGTCAGTAGAGGATGCAACTCTTGATCTCAGGGTCATGAGTTCAAGCCCCATACTGGGCACAGAACTTAATGAAAATAATAATAACATTATTATTATTAAATAAATTATTTTTTTAAAGAAAATACACTGATGAAAGAAATTGAAAACACAAACAAATGGAAAGATATTCTATGTTCATAGGTATGGTCAATTAATCTACAACAAATGAGGCAAGAATATACAATGGGAAAGACAGTCTCTTAAACAAATGGTGTTGGGAAAACTGGACAGCTATGTGCAAAAGAACAAAACTGGACCACTTTCTTACATCATATACAAAAATAAACTCAAAATGGATTAAAGACCTAAATGTGAGACCTGAAACAATAAAATTTCTGGAAGGAAACATAGGCAGTTATCTCTCTGACATCAGCCAAAGAAAAAATTTTCTAGATATGTCTCCTTTGGCAAGGGAAATAAAAGCAAAATTAAACTATTGGGACTACAGCAAAATAAAAAGTTTTTTCTCATAGTGAAGGAAGCCATCAACAAAATGAAAAGTCAAACTACTAAACAGAAGATACTTGCAAATGACATATCCAATCAGGGATTAATATTCAAAATATATAAAGAAATTATACAACTCAACATCATAGAAACAATCCAATTAAAATATGGACAGAGGACACGAATAGACATTTTTCCAAAGAAGACTACAGATGGTCAACAGACACATGAAAAGATGCTCTTTATCACTAATCATCATGGAAATGCATATCAAAACCACAATGAGATACCACCTCACACCTGTCAGAATGGCTAAAATCAAAGCCACAAAAAAATAACAAGTTTTGGCAAGGATGTGGAGGAACAGGAATGCTCATGCACTGTTGGCAGGAATGCCAGGTAGTAAAGCCACTGTGGAAAGCAGTATGGATATTCCTCCAAAATTTAAAAATAGAATTGCCATATGATACCGTAATTCTGCTACTGGGTATTTGCCCAAATAAAATGAAAACACTAATTCAAAAAGACACATGTGCCCCTATGTTTACTGTTGCATTTTTATAATAATCAAGTTATGGAAGCAACCCAAGTGTCCATCAATAGGTAAATGGGTAAGAAGATATGGTATATATATATACATATACACCAGAATACTACCCAGCCATAAGAAAGAATGAATCTTGCCCTTTGCAAAAACAACATAGATGGATCTACAAACTATAATGCTAAGTGAAATAAGTCAGTAAGAGAAAGACAAATACCACATGATTTCACTCATATGTGGAATTTAAAAAACCAATGAACAAAAGAGAGAGAGAGAGAGATTTAAAAAAAACAGACTCAAACAGAGAACAAATTGGTGGTAACTGAAGGGGAATAGGTGGAGGGATGGGTGAAGTCGGTGAAAGGAATTAAGAATACACTTACCATAATAAGCACCAAGTAATACACAGAATTGTTGGAATCATTATATTGTACATCTGAAACTAATACAACACTGTATGCTAATTATACTTGAATAAAGAGTGTATAAAAGTTTTAGAAAAAACAATCACAGAAAATCTTCAGAATTTAAGGTTAGGCAGAGTTCTTGAACTTGACACCAAAAGCACAATCCATAACAGGAAAAACTGATAACTGAACTTCATCAAAATTTTAAAACTTTTGCTTTGTGAAAAGACCTATTAAGAGGATAAAAAGAGAAGCTACAGACTAGAAGAAAATATTTGCAAATTACTTACCTGACAAAGGGTTATATATATACTTAACACCAATAACAAAAAATGGGCAATAGATGTGAAGAGACATTTTCTTTAAGAGGATATGCAGATGGGAGGAAAGCTAAGATGGTAGCATAGTAAGAGAACCCTAGGCAAGTCTTGCCCCTGGAACACAACTAGATAACTACCAAATCATTCTGAATACCCAAGAAATCAACTTGAGGACTGAAGAACAAACTGGTCAATTAGAGGGAGAGAAGAGGCCACAATAAGGAACGTAGGAAGTGTGGAGATGTGGTTTGGGGAAGAAATGGACTGTGGGTGCTGCAGAGGGGAGGGAGCCCTGGTCGTGGAGAAAGGCAGGAGAGAGTGGAGCACACAAGGATACACAAAAGAACATTTCCCTAAAGCCACTGGCTGGGAAAATGAAAGGAACTAATTTTCATGAGTTTTTGCAACCAGTAGGGCTCAAAGACTGGAGTGTAGATATCCGAAGGCTTGGCAGGGATAGAGCCCTGAGGGTACTGCCCTACTCCTGGAAAGAAGGCATGCAAGCAACCCGGGGACAGAGGGCACCATCTGAGGATTACCTAAAGCTCACAAGGAGAGACTGTTTGCTCTTCTTGGAACCATCTGTGAGAGGTGGGGGTCACAGAGATGCCTCTTCAGGGACAAAAGGGCTGGTGGGTACCATTTCCCTTCCCTGCCCCTCACCATAGGTATGGAGACACCTGCTGAGGGCATCTTGGCTCCAACACTGGCTGCCTAACCTGCTTGCTCCAAGTCCCACACCCCTGCACTCTGACATGACTGTCCTTCTCAGTCAAACCTGCATCAGTCCCAGTGTAGTGAGACCCTCCACCACAAGTCCAGTGCAGCTCCCCACCAAACCAGGTCCCTAAAGTTTGGAGTTTTAAGTCAGCAGGCTTGGCTGGGACAGAGTCTGTAGGGCACTGAGCTGCTCCTGGAGAGAAGGCAGGCAAAGAACCTAGAGGCAGCCAGTGTGAAAATGACTATCTGAAAAATACCTGGGACAAACAGCAGGGAGATTATTCACTCTTCTAGGAGTGCTTCCCTGAGAGGAGCAAACACAGAGACCCCTCTCCAGGGAAAAAGGAGCTGGCTGGCACCATTTCCCTCCCCCGCCCTGCGGCATAAACCAACTTCAGTAAACAGCACAGTGCCAACACTGGCTTCCTAACCTGCTTACATTAAGTCCCACCCCACCCTACCTCCACACTCTGCTGGTATTGCTCTTCTTGGGCAAGTGTGCCTAAGAACCAGCACAGTGGGCCCACTCCCTAGAGGACCAGCAAAAACCCCCGCCAAAACTACTTCTTCTGACCAGAGAGCTCTGCAAGGCTTCATCTCTAGTGGAAGTAGAATCAGGTCCCATTTAACAAGCAGAGCAGAGCATACCTAGTTAAAACTCGCCACACTCTGGCAAAGTTCCAAACACTGCCCACTGCATGCCAGGAGAGCCCCTGCAGACAACTGACCTGAAAGACAGAGCAGCCAAAACACAACAGGAGAGCACAGGCAGCACACACCAGAGACACTCCCTGAAGTGCCAGGCCCTCAACACTCTTCATAAGAAGAAGACCTCTTCTTCATAAGGCCACTACTCTTAGGAGCCAGAAACATAACAGGCTTTTCTAACATAGAGAGGAAGACAGAGACTTAGACAAAATATCAAGGCAGAGTAATTCATCCAAAATGAAAGAAGAAGATAAGGTCACAGCTAGAGATCTAATCAAAACAGATATAAGGAATATGCCTGCTTGAAAATTTAAAGCAACAATCATAAGGATACTTGCTTGACTTGAGAAAAGCATGAAGACTTCAGGGAGGCCCTTACTGCAGAGATAAAAGAGTTAAAAAACAGTCAGAAATGAAAAATGCAATAACTGAGATTCAAAACAGACTGGATGTAATGACAACAAGGATGCAAGAAGCACAGGAACAAATCAAGGATATAGAAGATAGAATTATGGAAAATAATGAAGCTGAAAAAAGAGAGAAAGAATTACAGAACACGAGATAGACTTAGGGAACTCAATGATTCCATCAAATGTAATAACATTCGTATCATAGGAGTCCCAGAAGAAGAAGAGGAAAATTTGAGGAAATACACAGCTAAAAACCTCCCTAATTGGGGAAAGGAAACTGACATCCAGATCCAGGAGACACAGAGAACACCGATCAAAATCAACAAAAGCAGGCCAACACCAAGACATATTGTAATGAAATTTGCAAAATATGGTGATAAAGAAAAAATTCTAAAAGCAGGAAGACAAAAGAAGTCCCTAATTTACAAGGGAAGACCCATAAGACTAGCTGAAGATCTCTCCACAGAAACTTAGCAAGCCAGAAGAGAGTGGCATGATATATTCAATGTGCTGGATGGAAAATGTGCAGCCAAGAATACTTTATCCAGCAAGGTTGTCATTCAGAATAGGAGAGAGAAATAATTTCCCAAACAAAAACTAAAGGAGTTCATGACCACTAAACCACCCCTGCAAGAAATATTAAAGGGTACTCTTTGAGTAGGAAAGAAGACCAAAAGCAACAAAGACTAGAAAGGAACAGAGAAAATCTCCAGAAACCATGACAAAACACATAATAAAATGGCACTAAATACATATCTATCAATAATTACTCTGAATGTAAATGGACTAAACACTCCAATCAAAAGACATAGCATGTCAGAATGGATACAAAAAATAAGACCCATCTTTATGCTGCCTATAAGAGACCATTTTAGACCTGATGACACGTGCATATTGAGAGTGAGAGGATAGAGAAACATTTATCAGGCAAATGGATGTCAAAAGAAAGCCAAGGTAGCAATACTTACATCAGACAAACTAGATTTTAAACTAACGACTGTACCAAGAGACAAAAAAGCGGATTATATCATAATAAAGGGCATTATCCAACAAGAATATCTAACAATTGTAATATTTACACTCCTACCATGGGAACACCCAAATACATAAAATAATTAATAACAAATATAAAGAAACTCATTGATACACAATAATAGTAGGGGACTTTAACATCCCACTTACAGCAATGGACAGATCATCTAAGCAGAAGATCAACAAGGAAACAATGGCTTTGAATGACACACTGGACCAGGTGGAATTAACAGATTTATACAGAACATTTCATCCTAAAGCAGCAGAATACACATTCTTTTCAAGTGCACATGGGACATTCTCTAGAAGAGATCATATATTGGGTTAGGCCTCAACAAGTACAAAAAGATTTTGATCATACCATATATACTTTCTGATCACAATGCTATGAAACGTAAAGTCCACCACCAAAAAAAAAAAAAAAAAAAAAATTTAGGAAAGACCACAAATTCATGGAGGTTAAACAATATGCTACTAAAGAATGAATGGGTCAACCAGGAAATCAAGGAAGAAATTAAAACACACATAGAAAGATAAGAAAATGAAAACATGACAGACCAAAACCTTGGGATGCAGTAAAAGCGGTCCTAATAGGAAAGTACATAGCAATACAAGCCTACCTTAAGAAACAAGAAAAATCTCAAACAACCTAACCTTACACCTAAGGGAGCTAGAAAAAGAACAACAAACAAAGCCTAAGCCAGCAGAAGAAGGGAAATAATAAAGATGATACAGAAACTAAAAAAACAATAGAACAGATCCATGAAATCAGGAGCTGGTTTATTTTTTGAAAAAAATAATAAAATTGATAAACGCTTCCCCAGACTTATCAAAAAGAAGAGAGAAAGGACCGAAACAAATAAAATCACAAATGAGAGATGAGAAATAACAACCAACACCATAATAATACAATTATAAGTAAATATTATGAAAAACTATAGGGCGCCTGGGTGGCTCAGTTGGTTAAGCGACTGCCTTCGGCTCAGGTCATGATCCTGGAGTCCCTGGATCGAGTCCCGCATCGGGCTCCCTGCTCGGCGGGGAGTCTGCTTCTCCCTCTGACCCTCCTCCCTCTCATGCTCTCTGTATCTCATTCTCTCTGTCTCAAATAAATAAATAAAATCTTTAAAAAAAAAAAAAAAAAAAAGAAAAACTATATATACCAACAAATTGGACAACCTGGAAGAAATGGATAAATTCCTAGAAACATAAACTACCAAAACTAACACAGGAAGAAATAGAAAACTTGAATGGACCAATAACCAGCAGAGAAATTGAATCAGTAATCAAAAATCTCCCAACAAACAGAAGTCCAAGATCAGAAGTCTTCACAGATGAATTCTACCAAACATTTAAAGAAAAGTTAACATCTATTCTTCTCAAACTGTTCCAAAAAAATAGAAATGAAAGCTTCCAAGCTCATTCTATGAGGCCAGCATTACCCTGATTGCAAAACCAGACAAAGACTCCACTAAAAAACATAATTACAGGCCAATATCCTTGATGAACATGGATGCAGAAACTCAATAGAATATTAACAAATCGAATCCAACAATACACTGAAAAAAATCATTCACCACAATCAAATGGTGATTTATTCCTGGGCCACAAGATGGTTCAGTATTCACAAATCAATCAATGTGGTAAGCCACATTAATAAAAGAAAGGATAAGAACCACATGATCCTTTTAATAGATGCAGAAAAAGCACTTGACGAAATACAACATCCATTCATGATAAAAGCCGTCAAAAAAGTAGGGATAGAGGGAACATACCTCAACATAATAAAGGCCATATATGAAAAATCCACAGCTAATATCATCCTCAATGGGGAAAAACTGAGAGCTTTTCCTCTATGGTCAGGAACAAGTTAGGGATGCCCAAACTCCCCACTGTTATTTAACATAGTACTGGAAGTCCTAGCCTCACCAATCAGGCAACAAAAAAGAAATAAAAGGCATCCAAATTGGCAAGGAAGAAGTCAAACTTCCACTATTTGCAGATGACAAAATACTCCAAATAGAAAATCCAAAACAGGGCGCCTGGGTGGCTCAGTTGGTTAAGCAACTGCCTTCCGCTCAGGTCATGATCCTGGAGTCCCGGGATCGAGTCCCTCATCGGGCTCCCTGCTCGGCGAGGAGCCTGCTTCTCCCTCTGACCCTCCCCCCTCTCATGTACTCTCTCTCATTCTCGTTCTCTCAAATAAATAAATAAATCTTTAAAAAAAAAAAGAAAAAAGAAAAAAGAAAATCCAAAACAGTCCACCAAAAAATTGTTAGAATTGATACATGAATTCAGCAAAGTCACAGGATACAAAATCAACATAGAGAAATCTGTCGCATTTCTAGACACCAGTAATTAAGAAGCAACCTAGCCAAAGAGATAAAAGATCTGTATTCTGAAAAGTATAAAACATTAATGAAAGAACTTGAAGATGACACAAAGAAATGGAAAAACTTTCCATGCTCATGGATTGAAAGAACAAATATTGTTAAAATGTCTATACTACCCAAAGCAATCTACACATTTATTTAATTTTATTTTATTGCAAAAAGGTGGTTTTATTAAAGCATGGGGATAGGACCCATGGGCAGAAAGAGCTGCCACAATCTACACATTCAATGCCATCCCTATCAACACACCACCAGTATTTTTCACAGAGCTAGAACAAATAATCCTAAAATTCATGTGGAACCAGAAAAGACCCTGAATAGCCAAAGCACTCTTGAAAAAGAAAAAAAAAAAAAAAAGCTGGGGGCATTATAATTCCATACCTAAAGTTATATTACAAAGCTATAGTGATCGAGACAACAGGGTACTGGCTCAAAAACAGGCACATAAATCAATGGAACAGAATAGAGAGCGCAGAAATGGACCCTCAACTATATGGTCAAATAATCTTCAACAAAGCAGGAAAGAATATCCAATGGAAAAAAGACAGTCTCTTCAACAAGTGGTGTTAGGAAAATTGGACAGCCACATGCAGAAGAATGAAAATGGACCACTTTCTTACACCATACACAAAAATAAATTCAAAGTGGATTAAAGACCTAAATGTGAGAAAGGAAACCATTAAAATCCTAGAGAACACCACACAGGCAGCAACCTCCTTGACATCCACCATATTAAGTTCTTACTAGATATGTCTCCTGAGACAAGGGAAACAAAAACATAAATGAACTATTGGAACTTCATCAAGATCAAACTTCTGCATAGTGAAGGAAACAATCAACAAAACTAAAAGGCAAAAAAAAAAAAAAAAAAAAGGCAACCTACCGAATGGGAGAAGATATTTGCAAATGACATATCTGATAAAGGGTTAGTATACAAAATAGATAAAGAACTTTTAAAATTCAACACCCAAAAAACAAAGAATCCAGTTTAAAAATGGGTGAAAGACATGAATAGATATTTTTCCAAAAAAAGACATACAGTTGGCTAACAGACACATGAAAAAATGCTCAACATCACTCATCATCATGGAAATACAAATCAAAATCACAATGAGATATCACCTCACACTTGTCAGAATGGCTAAAATCAGCAACACAAGAAACAACAAGTGTTGGTGAGGATGTAGAGAAAGGAGAAGCCTCTTGTACTGTTGGTGGGAATGCAAACTGGTACAGCCACTCTGAAAATAGTATGGAGGTTCCTAAAAAAGTTAAAAATAGAATTACCCTACGACCCAGCAATTGCGCTACTAGGTATTTACCCAAAGGACACAAAAATACTAATTCAAAGGAACACATGCACTCTGATGTTTATAGCAGCATTATCAACAATAGCCAAATTATGGTAGGAGCCCAAATGTCCATTGACTGATGTATGGATAATGAAGATGTGTGTGTGTGTGTGTGTGTGTGTGTGTCTCACACACAATGGAATATTACTCAACTTTCAAAAAGAGTGAAATCTCACCATTTGCAACGTGTGGATGGAGCTAGAGAGTATTATGCTAAGCGAAGTAAGTCAGTCAAAGAAAGACAAATACCATATGATTTCACTCATATGTGGAATTTAAGAAACAAAACAAATTAACATAGGGGTAAGAAAGAGAGGGAAACAAACCAAGAAACAGACTTTTAACTATAGAGAACAAACTCAGGGCTGCTGGAGGGGACGTTGGAGGATGGTTTAAATAGGTGATGGATAGTAAGGAGAGCAGTTATTGTGATGAGCTCTGGGTGGTTTATGTAAGTGATGAATCACTAAATTCTACACCTGAAACTAACATTATGCTGTATGTTAACAAATTGGAATTTATTTTAAGATTTTATTTATTTATTTGTCAGAGAGGGGGAGAGAGAGAGAGAGCACAAGCAGGGGGAGTGGCAAGCAGAGGGAGAAGCAGGCTCCCCACAAAGCAGGGAGCCCAATGCGGGGCTCGATCCCAGGACCCCAGGATCATGACCTGAGCCAAAGGCAGACGCTTAAACTGACTGAGCCACCCAGGTGTCCCAACTAACTGGAATTTAAATAAAAACTTGAAAAGAAGGGCGCCTGGGTTGGCTCAGTTGGTTGGGCGACTGCCTTCGGCTCAGCTCATGGTTCTGGAGTCCCAGGATCGAGTCCCACATCGGGCTCCCTGCTCGGTGGGGAGTCTGCTTCTCCCTCTGACCCTCCCCCCTCTCATGCTCTCTCTCTCTATCTCATTCTCTCAAATAAATAAATAAAAAATCTTAAAAAAAAAAAACTATATCTTTGAATTATTTATACTATTATATATAATACAATAAGCTATGTAGAAATATAGAGAGGAAAATACAGTACTTTGGTTACTTGTAAAAAAAAAAGAGAGAGAGAGAATATGCAGATGGAACATAAGTACAGGAAAAGATGTTCAACATCATTAGCCATTAGGGGAAAGCAAATTAACATCACAAGTTATCTCTGAACAACTAGTCTTTTCCTTAGGATGGAATGTTCTAGACCCAGATATCCACAAGCTTATAATTTACTTCCCTGAAGTCTCTGTTTGAAAGACGTCTCAGAAAGACCTTTTCTATCCCCTCCACACACCTACTAACCACCCCAAATCCTTAGTCACTCTTGATTCCCTTACCTTGCTTTATTTGCTTCATAGCACTTATCCCTGGCTGACACTATATATCCACTTGTTTATCCATTTGTTGTCTCCCCCATTAGAAAAAATTCCATAATGGCAGAGATCTTGCCTTCATCAAGTGCCTGTCACACAGTAGTCAATTAATAAATATTGTGAATAAATTACAACACACATTTACATGCTTGGAGGGTTCCATGATGAACTTCCTGAATTTTCACCCAAATGAACTTCCTGGATTTCAGACATCTCCTGCCTTGGACCCCGAAAATGCCTTCTTTATTGCTAAAACCATCTCATTCTTCTTATTTTCTTCTTCCTAGAAGAAGGGCAACTAACCCTACCCTGTTGATCCCAGCCACCCTACCACCCATCACTATCCCAGTGTGACCTGGTTATTAGAAGACAGAAATAAAAGAAAAGAAAGGGGTCCTCAGGTGAGAATACCAGCTGGCAATAGAGAGGAGAGAAGCTGTAGCCAGAAGTGTGGGAAAGTCCTGCCATGCTACTGAATACACTCTAGTCTACATAACCTAAGATTTAGAAGCACCCTAATAAAGGTTGGTTAACTCAGGAGAAGTTAGATGTTTGGACTTGTTGACTTTTGCTTGGCAGTAAACATCAACCTAATCAGGAATTTGTCATTCAAATGTAATGAGTCTCTCCATTCCTCCTTCTTGGTTTTAGCTGACTTCAGAGAATTCTTAGCTTTTTCTAAAGGAGCCATAGTTTCCATTTAAATTATGGATCCCAAAGCCACAATGACCCAAAGTTCAGTGTTCTCACAACACAGAGACCACAAGCCACTTTAAATTTTTCAATATGAAAAAAATTCTGGGGATTGCCTGCACATTTCTTAAATAACAGATACCATGACAGAGTTGCAATATGTAAGCAATTATAGAAAAAGAATTTCTACCTTCAAACCTTCTTTTTTTAAATACACATTAAAAAAGAATTCCAAAAAAATATATAAAATATATAAAAATATAACTATTAAACATAATTCTTTATCAAGAAATATAACTTAAGGGCGCCTGGGTGGCTCAGTTGGTTAAGCGACTGCCTTCGGCTCAGGTCATGATCCTGGAGTCCCGGGATCGAGTCCCGCATCAGGCTCCCTGCTCGGCGGGGAGTCTGCTTCTCCCTCTGACCCTCCTCCCTCTCATGCTCTCTGTCTCTCATTCTCTCTGTCTCAAATAAATAAATAAAATCTTTAAAAAAAAAAAAAGAAATATAACTTAAATGTCTCTGGCATATTAAATTATTTAACTATTTCTTAGAAGATACATTTATCCCTTCATCTTCAGAAAAGAACCCTGCTTTATTTCACTCCCACCATCCACAAATTATTCACTAATTCTTTTTTCTAAATCTGTAACTGAGACCAGATGATCTTTAGAAGTCCCCAAAAAAGTTAAATATAGCAAGCTGTATGCTAAGAAGAGGTAGGCCTTCCTCCTATTCCATTTGCAATGTTACTTGAACAGTTTCTTGTGGTTTTTGCGGGGGGGGAGGGGATTGTTTCTTTGTTTTTAAAGTGGTATCCATGCCCAATGTGGGGCTTGAATTCACGACACTGAGATCAAGAGTCGGATGCTCTACCAACTGAGCCAGCCAGGCATCCCGAATAGTTTTTTTAAATATCAGTTTAGTTTATCTTTTGGTATCATATCAGGAGGAGATGCCCATAGTCTGTATCAGTGCCAAGGTCATTCACAACACTGCTATGTGATAACACACCCTCTAGTGTGCTGGCTCTTCACCTCAAGCTCAACATTAAATACACTTTACATAATGTTCACATACAAGTTCAGTCATTCTATCTGTAGGTAAATTTAAAATCAGACTAGTACCTCTGACTCTGCTCTAAGAAAAATTACCTTTATTCCCTCTGAAAATGTTGTCTCTAATAATAATATTTAATTGGTACTTGGAAACTAAGGAAAGAGGAGAAAAATGTATGGCTATTAAGAAGTGATTTAACAATTTTTGACTTAAAGGGTCTAGTTAGTGACTTTGATATACATCAATTATCAGGTTACTCGACATTGTGAAATTCAACAACAAATTGGCTCATCATTGTTTAGGTTGAAACCACTGTGGCATTTGTCTCTTTTCCATAAGATCTACCCCATTTATTTCATTGTTGTATAGTCTAGGAAAAAAAAACCCACCTCCAAAATAAAAACTAACAAGAAAACTGGACTTAAATATTGCTTTTTATAAACTAGGATACCCACTATTTCTGAATTATGATTTATTTATACATTCATTCAAGTAAGCATGTATCAGAGTCATGATATAGCGGAAAAGAAATTTGCCCTGGAATTAAAAAATAATTTGTTAAATGACCCAATTCAATCACTTAGGGAAAGTTTGGCTAAGGGCAAGTTACTTAAGTACATTTTAAAATACTTCGCATAATGCCTAACAAAATTCAGGCACTCCGTGTTACCTTCCTTCCTTCTCACTGACCTAGACAATGAGGTAAATTTGGAGTAAAGTACAAAGAAGAAACTTAAAGGAAGAAGTAAGATAGATTAGATAGATATCAATCAACAATACTAGACAGTGGCTTAAGTGCTAAAGTGAAGTAGATAAGGCTTTTCATGGATTGACATAATCATTTTTAAACTTGGTCTCAATCTATTATTAAGGCTTATTCAAGCATTTATTCATTGTTTTATTCAATTTAATAACACCTCTTAAGAGTTCCAGGCACAGGGTGCCTGGGTGGCTCAGATGGTTAAGCGTCTGCCTTTGGCTCAGGTCATGATCCCAGGATCCTGGGATCGAGTCCCGCATTGGGCTCCCTGCTCCTTGGGGAGCCTGCTTCTCCCTCTGTCTCTGCCTCTCTCTCTCTGTCTCTCATGAATAAATGAATAAAATCTTTAAAAAAAAAAAGTTCCAGGCACAGTTACTACCTTCAAGGAATTTACAATCTACTAGAGGAGACAGAACATGAAACAAATAATTACAGTGCAGGGTTTGGGCATTTTTTTTAAAGATTTTATTTATTTGATAGAGAGAGCACAAGCAGGGGGAGCAGCAGGCAGAGGGAAAGGGAGAAGCAGACTCCCTGCTGAGCAGGGAGCCCAATGCAGGGCTCCATCTTAGGACCCTGGGATCATGACCTGAGCCAAGGGCAGACACTTAACCAACTGAGCCACCCAGGCGCCCCAGGTTTTGGCATTTTAATAAGAAGTTTTAAAGGAAAGGATGGTTCATTGAAGAGGGAAGACAATGTAGAGGGAGAAAAGCATTGCAGAGATTCCAAAATAAGAGACAACTACTTTCCTTCCCAGGAGCACAGAATCCCATCTTAAGTTAGCTTAAGAAGGAAACAGTGATTTTATTTAAATCTAATCTCTATTTATTTTTAATAGGAAATACATTCACAGGATTGGAAATTCAAAGCACACAAACTGGTATACGGAGTAGAACATGTCCCTCCTTCCTCCGTCTTTATTCATTTCACTAACTTCTCAGTGTACCCCCAGACTGCAACATCCCTCTACAGAGGAAGCCAATATCACCAGTTCCCTATACATTTTTTCAGATATATATATGTAAAATATATATATGGATATTTCCAGTGTATCAAAAGCAAATGTGTGTATTTCACCCTTTTGTACAAATAGGCATGTTATACCCCACTTTTTTCATTTAAAATATGTCATCAATCTCACTGCTTATCAGTATATAAACAACTTCATTCTTCATTCTATTTCAATAGATATTTGAAATTTCATCACATTAGTGTAACACAATTTACTGAACTGACACTGCAGTTATTTCCATTTGCAATTACAAATTAGTGATGAATGAATATATCATTCTACATGTGTGCAGAATACATCCATGAAAGAAGTCCCACAAGTAGAATCGCCTGGCCAATTTTGCTCTGTTTTGCTAACATAATGGGAGCATTTCATATATTCAATAATTAGAATCCAGACATCTGCAAACTAATCTCTCCTATGCTCGGGTTTGGTTTCACCCTCTCTTAATTCAGCAGCCTCATTCCACACACGGATCCTGCCCTTATCACTCAACAAATATCCCTTGAGTGCCAGGTATCGTTCTAGGCACTGGGGACATCACAGTGAATAAAACAGACAAATCTCCCTCCTCTGAGGGAACTTTCTAGCGGAGAGTTTTCTCTATTGCCCCCTAGGAAAGGAAGACACAAAAATAGAACAACATAGAGGCGCCTGGGTGGCTCAGTAAGTTAAGCAATCTGCCTTCGGCTCAGGTCATGATCTCAGCGTCCTGGGATTTGAGCCCCGCATCAGGCTCCCTGCTCAGCCCCCTCCTTCCCACCCATGCTCTCTCTCACTATCTCTGTCTCTCTCAATAAATAAATAAAACATTAAAAAAAATACAATATAAATAAGTATATTAGAGAGTGCTAAAGAGAAAAACAATAAAACAGGGGAATGAAATAGGAAGGGCTAGAAGTGCTAAGATGGAAGAAAGACCTGAAGGCATATGGGGAGCTTTGGGAGAAGTGGGCACGTGGGTGCTGGGTTCAGCCAGAGTCAGGGGCAGCAAGCCAGACGTAGCAAATGCAGCCGGGGCATTAGGTGTAGGGCACTTGAGGAACTGAAAGAGTAATAGATTAGAGAGAGTGGAGCTGGAGCAGAGAATAGAAACCCATTTCAACAGAAGGAACACATAAGAACAGAAAAGATTCTGCTTCCTTCTTGAACACAAGATTCCACGTAATCCAGGGACCAATGGACAAGGACTGGAAAGCCAAGTTATAATTCATTTAAAGTCATCAATTTCTCATTTGCATTGGCAGTAACTTTAACTGCTAGGATTATGCACAGCCTTTTATAAAAATTATATTAGCAGTAAATTTTGATTATCAAGGATTATACCATAGTTAGAGACTTGCTTTCTAAAGATTATCCCATTGCAGGCACATTGCTTATTGCCAAGCACCCATCTGTTTTCATTTTAGTACTAATTTTTTTATCCTCATACTGCTTTCCCTGAGAAGTTTTGGGGGGGTGGTGTAGGAGGTAGTAGTGGTTGTTATTATCTTGATGGAAGTACAGTTTATACTACAAAAGCTGTAATTCATTTCAATTCCCCTTTTACAGAGAAATTGATTGGCACAATTCTCAGTATTCCAAGCAATTGTAAAGAAACTACCTAATTTTTCTCTTTATTGCTTTAAACCTTTATTTGTTTGTCACCTTCTCACCACCTATCTCTCTACCTTTTGCAACCTGACTCCTATTCCTCCTATGTCACCAAACCTGCTCTCATGAAAGTTTTCTTTGTTCAGATCCTTCTAGAACTCATCACTGCCTTTGACATTTATGACCAGGCCCTCATACTTGGATGGCTCTCAAAACTCATATTCTATGACAATACTCATTCACAGTCAAAGGAGAGGAAAAGGCACCCAATGAAAATAAAGACTGGAGGATTAATATATATTACATATATATTACATATATATATTACATACATATATATATGAAAAATTTTTATTTTAAAAACCAAGAGCCTTAGAAGTCATTTAGGCCAACGCCTTCATTTTATAGATGAAATAATGAGGTACAGAAAATATATCAGTTAGGATGCCTTTGGCTGCAAGTTACAGAAAACAGAGGCTCGATTTGGCTTAAACAATAGGGACTATGCTCTCTATGGGGTCCAGGCACATTATGCCATCACAGCTCTCCTCTGTGGCACCTGTGGCCGTCCCACCTTCCACATGTCAGCTTCAACTTCAGGTTGTAAGCAGAATCCCGCAGCACTTTCAGGACTTAATCAGAGTCCTGGGAGTTGAGGGAGGAGGGGGAGGAAGAGGGAAATGCACGTCTCTTTCTTGAGTCTCTTTTCAGAAGCAAAGAAACCTGATCAAGAAGCCCTAAGAAGACCTTCTCTCTTGTCACCTCCCCATTTCTAAAGCCATCACTGACAAGAGAAATGGGATTCTAAGGCTTGTTTCATTCAAGCCTCGGACTAAGCTTGGGGTAGAATGAGTGCTGGAGAGTCCAAGTTAAATAAATTGGTCATAATCAAAATATAACTTGTAGATATAAGAGATTCTTTACATTTGTCCTACTACACTTGTCAGAATTTGCTTGGTCCCTGCTCATTAGTGCTGGATTCAACTCTTCTCTCTCCTTGCAAACTTCTCTGGGGTGCTCACTTGGTTTTTTTGTAATTATCTTAGGCCTCTCAGGAGGCAGCATAGAATGATGGTAAGCACTGACTTTAGAGCTAAACTCCTGGGGTTCAAGTACAGGCCCCACCACTTCTAACTGTGTGTGCCACTTTAGGCATGTCATTCAATCTCCTTCCTCATCTATAAAAGGGGATGGTAATAGAACCCACTCCACAGAGAGGTTGTGAGAATTAAAAAAGTCACTAAATATAAAATGATCAGAATGCCTATTACACAGTAAGTCCTATACAAGTATGTGCTATTATTAAAAGGCATCCACTGCTTCTGCCTGCCCAGCAGCCCTTCCTCCTTCTTTTGATAAATGTTTCCATTTTCCTTTGAAGAACTACCCCTCCACCAGGCCATACAATCATGGCGCAATTCTCAACCAGTATGAACTGCTCTCAATCCCCACTGGGCAGAGGGTGGATGGAGCACAAGGCCCAAGTGGGGCCAATCTCACATTTTCCCTTAGAATCTGAAGCTTAAACAGAGTGACCATGACCAAAAACAGGTAAAATTCAGTCTCTCTGATGTCAAGGCCTTGAAGAGGCTTTTCCTAAATTCTAGACCCCTGGAACTGTGTTGTCCTTTCCAAAATCTGATTAGGAGTTCTTCCTTTAAAAAAAAAAAAAAAAGTTCTTCTTTTGATTGTGTTAGCTATCCAGTCCCTTTAATAAACTCCTATACAAAATTGATTTGTGTTGCCAGTGTAACTGCTATGTTGAATGAATAGTACTCTCGAAATTAAATCATCAAGTAACTTCATTTTTGTCTGTCTCTTTAAATCTATTCATGAGCCTAGCTCCTCTCTGGCCCCTGCATAGATAGCACAGAAGTTAAGACCGTAGCTCTGAAGTCAAACTCTGGGCTCAAATTCTAGCTCTACCTCCTGCTACCTGTGTTACTTAAGGTCTCTTTGCCTCAGTTTCCTTACTGGTAAAATGGGGGAATAACAACACCTACCTCATTAGGTTATCATAAAACTTAAACGACTTCCCAAATGTAAAATGCCCGGAAACGTGCTTGGCACCTGGTAAGTCCTGAAAAACATTACTGCTGATGGCACTGGGGGTCCAGTGAGGTGGTCTTTCTTCCTCATACCCCATCCTATCAGGCCCTGATCATTCTTGTTTCCATACCTATGCTCATGTTAGCCCTTTTCTTTTTCTAAATTCTTCAAGACATAATTAAGTCAAGCATCACCACTTCCACAAGGCCCACATTGATCTACAAAGGCCATGTGGACCAGATACTTTGTAGAATTTATAATCTGTAACAGACACCTGAGTCTTGAGTCCATGTAATTTCTATTGTGTTTTACTTGAACCCGTGTGTAAAAAGGACTACCCCAATAAGAAAAGTAGTCGCTGAAGGCAAAAATGATACTTTTTATTATTTTATGTCCTTCATACTACTTAGTCCAGAGAAGCTCATAGTAAGTCCTTGATAAGTAACTTTTGAATGGCCCTCTGAACAGCTACAAATATCTCCAATTACAATTACTTCTGGGTTTGTATAGCTGCAAGCTCAAGGCCTATGTTTTAGTATATGTGCTACCAAAGTGAGCACATGACCTATGTTTTTACTGTGTGTAAAAGTATGCAAAAAAGAAAGGGTGCAGAACTTTCCATTTTCATCCCACACTGGCCCATACACCCCGGGCATGCAATAAATGTTATGAACTACCTAAAAAAAAAAAAAAAAAAGCTGAAAAATTCAAGAGATGAAAACTAATTCCAGATATTTTAGGAAATTCCAAATATATCTGTTACTATTAAGATTTGAAACTATAATTGAAAAGATCCTGTTTTGTTTAAAAATTAAAAACAGAGAGATAAGGGAAACAGATACTCAGATACTTTTTCACCTTTTTTTTTCCTCATAAGAATTACTGATGAAGGACAAAGTAGAGGAGATAACTACTGCTAGCTTTTTATTGTCATGGTTCTGGAGAAATGTTTTTCTATTTTTGAAACTCTGAATAACATGAAGTATACCATCTTCTTTTTCTGACTTCTCTAAGCATGTGAATAGTATATACAGAAATAAAAACTTCTCTCATTGATGTCCCAGAGCATATTGTTTACATTCAGAAAGATGGCACTGGTTCATAGCTTTGTGGGCGATTATTTAGTCATGTGAAAAAGCCCACTGGGAAAAAGAAATTGAGTAAGCCTGGATTCCATGTGAAACCATCTGTGGAATGGAGATGTATAAATTGACCCACTTAATCGATCCTCAGAACAAACTTATATTACATCTAAATGACATCTCTATAAATGACACTTCCATACTTTTTGGCTTATTGTTGTTTAATGGGTATCATTATTTCAAAGTAAGGGGGGAAAATGCTTTTTTCTAAATGTTATCCACTGTGAATTTTTCAACCAGGCCAACTCTTCATTGCTTCCTTCCTACAGAAATAGTTGGCCTCAGAGAAAAAGAAAAGAGGGAGAAGGATGAGAGAAGAAAAAGAACCTGTATATCTTACTTGGATTGTGCAAGACAGCCTGGTGCAACCATACTCTGATTTTTCTCCTCATTCTGGAGTGCCGTAAGCTCCACCATGTTAACCATCACGTCGTTGGTGTGGCCTGGAAGCTGGGGAAGCACTGAAATGATCTTCTCTACCAAGTTGTCTCCGTGATGTCCAACTGCTCCTGTTTAAGCAGAAAAGATAATATAAACTCAAAAAATGGGAGGAAAAAAAATCTGGATTAATGTTTTATAATGGCCCTTCTATCAAGAGTAATATATATATTTCATTTCTGTCATATAAATCAATAACACAAGCCTAGCATTTTGCCTTCTGTAATAACACTAATCAAGCTCACAATTACTTAGTCAACCTATGCCTTGTGCATTGACTTAATGCTCTATGAGGGCAGATGCTGTGTCTGCTCTAGTTACTACTATATTCCTAGCACCTAGCACAGTGCCTATATATGGTAGGTATCAATAAAAATTTAATATATAAATAAATAATCAGCATATAGTCAGCCAGGAAAATAGTGTCATTGGAAGACACTATTGTAAGATTTTACAGCCAAACTTTATTTTACTGATGAAGTCATTAAGACCCAGAAGGGCTTAGAGACCTGACCCAAGATTAGCAAATCTCCCCTCTGCTAGAACCTTATCTTCAAAATGGCAACTGTTTATCTAGTTCACCCTGAACCCAGCATGTCTAGAAGGCAACTTGGCAGCTAGCAGACCCTCACTAAATATTTGTTAGATTATGGGAAAACTAAATGAATGAATGATAACAGCTTGTAATGATAGAAACATTTACAGAGTACTTTCTGTGTACCAGGCACTGTTTTAGGTACTTCACATGTATTAACTCTTTTAATAACAAATGACTTAGAACCTCAAACTGAGATTCAAGATTAATGACACAGTGTAATATGTTTTCCATGAAACCAAGTTATCTTTCCAAAAGCCATCATTGCTTGGAAGACCTCCTTCCAACAATGGGTGGGACTTGGCACATCTTGTTTTGATCCCACCACTCTAAATCAATCAACCTTTTGTTTCCTGATGTCTCTCTGTCTCTAGCTGTTGTTTTTGCCATGTCACATAATTGGACAGAACTAGGTACAAAACACCAAATCAGGACTCCAAGGAATCCTTGTCACCGCCACCACCATCTTCATCACAATAGCTAACATTTATTGAAAGCTTGTGATGAAGCAGGTATTATGTTTCATATTGCACATTTATTATCCACTTAATTCTTACAACAACCCTAATAGATGGGTATTATTATGCTCACTTGGAGTAGAAGATTCAGTTTAAGTAACTTGCTCAGGATTGCATAACTTTGTAAATTACAGAGCAAGAATTCAAACTCAAAAGGCAGAAACTGCCAAAACCACACTATTAACAACAACAACATAAATCAGGCCCATTAGAGTGACTTAAGACAGAGCCAACAGGGCCACCTGGGTGGCTCAGTCAGTTAAGTGTCTGCTATCAGCTCAGGTCATGATCTCAGGGTCCTGAGATGGAGTCCCACATCAGGCTCCCTGCTCAGTGGGGAGTCTGCTTCTCTCTCTGCCCCCTCCCCCATGCGTGCTCGTTCTCTCTCTCTCACAAAAATAAAATATTTAAAAATTAATTAATTAATTATAAAAAAAAAAGAGCCAACATGAGTGCATCTAAGATGACTTCTATTACAAAGCTGTAATCATCAAGACAGCATGGTACTGGCACAAAAACAGACACATAGATCAATGGAATAGAATAGAGAGCCCAGAAATGGACCCTCAACTCTATGGTCAAGTAATCTTCAATAAAGCAGGAAAGAATGTCCAATGGAAAAAAGACAGTCTCTTCAACAAATGGTGGGATAATTGGACAGCCACATGCAGAAGAATGAAACTGGACCATTTCCTTACACCACACACAAAAATAGACTCAAAATGGTTGAAAGACCTCAATGTGAGACAGGAGTCCATCAAAATCCTAAAGGAGAACACAGGCAGCAACCTCTTCGACCTCAGTCGCAGCAACTTCTTCCTAGAAACATCGCCAAAGGCAAGGGAAGCAAGGGCAAAAATGAACTATTGGGACTTCATCAAGATAAAAAGCTTTTGCACAGCAAAAGAAACAGTCAACAAAACCAAAAGACAACCAAGAGAATGGGAGAAGATATTTACAAATGACAGATCAGATAAAGGGCTAGTATCCAAAATCTATAAAGAACTTATCAAACTCAACACCCAAAGAACAAATGATCCAATCAAGAAATGGGCAAAAGACATGAACAGACATTTTTCCAAAGAAGACATCCAAATGGCCAACAGACATATGAAAAAGTGCTCAACATTGCTCGGCATCAGGGAAATCCAAATCAAAACCTCAGTGAGATACCACCTCACACCAGTCAGAATGGCTAAAATTAACAAGTCAGGAAACGACAGATGTTGGCGGGGATGCGGAGAAAGGGGAACCCTCCTACATTGTTGGTGGGAATGCAAGCTGGTGCAGCCACTCTGGAACAGTATGGAGGTTCCTCAAAAAGTTGAAAATAGAGCTACCATACGATCCAGCAATTGCACTACTGGGTATTTACCCCAAAGATACAAATGTAGTCATACGAAGGGGTACGTGCACCCCAATGTTTATAGCAGCAATGTCCACAATAGCCAAACTATAGAAAGAGCCAAGATGTCCATCGACAGATGAATGGATAAAGAAGATGTGATACACACACACACACACACACACACACACACACACACAGGAATATTATGCAGCCATCAAAAGGAATGAGATCTTGCCATTTGCAATGACGTGGATAGAACTGGAGGGTCTTATGCTGAGCGAAATAAGTCAATCAGAGAAAGACATGTATCATATGATCTCACTGATATGAGGAATTCTTAATCTGAGGAAACAAACTGAGGGTTGCTGGAGTGGTGGGGGTGGGAGGGATGGGGTGGCTGGGTGATAGACACTGGGGAGGGTATGTGCTATGGTGAGCACTGTGAATTGTGTAAGACTGATGAATCACAGACCTGTACCTCTGAAACAAATAATACATTATATGTTAAAAAAAAAAAAAAAAGATAGTAGGAAGGAAGAAATGAATGGGGGGAAATTGGTGGGGGAGATGAACCACGAGAGACTATGGACTCTGAGAAACAAACTGAGGGTTCTAGAGGGGAAGGGGTGGGGGGATAGGCTAGCCTGGTGATGGGTATTAAAGAGGGCACGTATTGAATGGAGCACTGGGTGTTATACACAAACAATGAATCATGGAACACTACATCAAAAATTAACGATGTAAGATATGGTGATTAACATAACATAATAAAATTTAAAAAAAAGATGATTCTAATGATAAAGATGAAAGAGTTCTTGTACCACTAGTAGAATATTCATTTATTAGGCCTGGAAGGAACCACATCTTATTTCTGCTGTGTATGGTTTATGGTTGTCTCTTCAGCACTCAGACTTGTAAGCTACTCTTCAAATACTTGCTGAATGAAAGCCTAGTGACTGTAAGTATCCTGAGACCCAAATGGGGGTCAGAAGTCCCTAAGGGAATTATATCTTTAGGCTTGGAATGGAGATACTGGGATTACCTCATAGCATCATGAATTTCTCTCTCCACCAGTTCCTTCATCACTCACTAAAAATTTTCATAAATATCCACTCATCACTAAAATAATGTTTCTTTGAACTTGGTGCGCAAATTCTGAAACCCTTCTTAGTTTTCGACTGCTATTTTTTGACACATGGTACATACAAGTGGTCTATAAATGTTACCATTCTTCCCTAACTTCTTTAGCCCCTACAGTCTGGCTGCTTCTCACTCCTCCCCCTATGCCAAAGTCAGGCGTCCTTCTTATGTTCCAGTTCATTAAACTCTCTGCAAATTATTGAATAATCCAGTCCTCCTGAAACTTTCCCAATATGAGAAGTCAAAACATAGCATACTTATTTTTTCTTACGGTTTAAACCTGATAGTTATTTCTATAGAACCAAAGTATCATTCATATGCTTAAAATATTATGTACTAATATCCTAAATGTTCAAAGGTAGGGAAAAATTTTTTTTCCAATTATGGTATATTTATTGAAGCAGTTCTCAAATTGTGATTTTCATTTTCTTCTAATTATTTATAGCCTCTAAACACCCTATGATGAACATACATTCCTATTGTAATAAGAATAAAAAATACGTCATACACACACAAAATATCCCAACATTTTAACGAGGGTTTTCTTTGGATAGTAGAATATTTTGGTTGATATAAACTCTACACAAACTCCATTTTTTCCCAGTATTTTCTAGAAGAAGTACATGACACTTACCTAATTGGAAAAATAATTAACATTCCATCAGGAACTGTTTCTAATATTATATCAGAGAATTAACAAAATGCCAAATTTATATGAACACAATTATTCAACTTCTTAGATTTAGTCTAAAGGATATGTATATCTAACATGTTTGCTAATGACAGATAAAGCAGGTATGGGCTTTCAAACTAAGTGTCCTGCTCTTCTGAAAACAATTTCTCCCATCTCTGGCTTTAGAGGGTTCAATATTCATTTTTTAAATTTAATTAGCACCATTTATAGGACTCAAACATAGACTAAGAATTTGTGGTCTCTCAATGTCACAATAACTTCAGATTTTTTTATGAAATGAATAAAATGATGAAATTTGTATCACATTTAAATTTCCAGGGGGTTAATTTTTCCTTTATTACAGAAATTTTAAAATATTACTTGAAAAGTTTAAGAGTGGAAGTTAGCCAGAACTGTTATCTTGGCCAACAGCAATGTGATCTAGTACAGTCAGAGAATGGTTTATTTCCCAATGCTTTCTTTTCCAAGGGGGGTGTAGGAAAAAGAAATTGGAGACGTGGGTCCTAGTGGTCCCATCCTCCACTAGTTCCTTGTGTGATCTGAGATAACTTCCATAAATGTGGTGCTATTTTACCAAGTTAAAAACTCAGAGTTGGTCCAAATGACACCTAAATATCTCTGAACCTCAAGATTTGAAATCCTGGGGTTTTTTTATTTTTTTTAAAGGTTTTATGTAGTTATTTGACAGAGAGAGAGAGATAGCGAGAGCAGGAACACAAGCAGGGGGAATGGGAGAGGGACAAGCAGGCTTCCTGCCGAGCAGGGAGCCTGATGTGGGGCTCAATCCCAGGACCCTGAGATCATGACCTGAGCTGAAGGCAGATGCTTAATGACTAAGCCACCCAGGCGCCCCAAGATCTGAAATCCTAAGTCAATTGCTTCAAGAGCTAAACTTGTTTAGTTAACAGTATGAGAAAAGTACCAATCCTGCAATACTTTGTGGATCATATGTGAATGTATATGCTAGTATCATTATCATAAGGCAGATAACATCTTCCCTTGCCTCTACTCACATAGCATAAGTGAGAAGCAAGAATTTAGGAGCCCTCATTAATACTGTATGTTAACTATACTGAAATTAAAATAAATATACATATATATATGAAAAAAAAGGATATGGGTTAGGATGGCAGAGCAGTAGGGGACCCTATGATTGCCTCATCCCTTGAACATAGCTAGATAAATATCAAATCATTCCAAACACCCAAGAAATAGATTGGAATGCTGAGAGAACAAACTGCAGAACTAGAGGGAGAATAGAAGCCACAACATAGAAGGTAGGAGCTGCAGAAATGTGATTCTGGGGAGAAAAGAATCACGCATGCTGTGGAGAGGAGGGAGCCTTGATCTCAGAGAGAGAGAGAGAGAAATAGAAAGCATTGTGCAAGGGATTGCACAAAAGAAACATTTCCCCAAAACCATTGACTGGGAAAACTAGAGCAGCTGATTATTGCAAGTTTTTAACAAGCAGTGGAGCTCAAAGTCTGAAGTTTTAGAAGTCCGTGCCACTGCCAGGTGGATTCTGGGGGGCATCACAGTGCTCCTGTGGGGAAGGAGGGCGGAGGCCCAGGAGCAGACAGTGTGGTTTGAGGATCCCCTGGGTTGCACCGGGAGATACGGTTCCCCTTCTTGGAGTGCATTTGGGAGAGGTGACATGGCTTCTCAGGGGACAAAAGAGCTGACAGGTGTCAACATGCTGCCCTATTCATTAGCATAGGAACAGAAACACCTACTGAAGGCAGCAAAACTTGGTGCCAACTTTTTGCTGCACTTTATCATAAACTCTGAGCCCCTGTGTGATCGTGTGAATGCTTTTTCGGGACAAACTGGCACCAGCTGCAGCACAGCAAGACCCTCCCGCAGAGGATCAGCACGGGTCCACACCACAGTGGGTCTCTAAAATTTGAAGTTTTGAAACCCAGCCACGTGCCTGAGCTAAAACACAGGAGTACTGCACTGACTAGCAGAGAGACAGCTCAGACACAAGCAGGGTGAAGTCAGGGATCTGACAGGAGCCAGGGATACAAGAGTGGAGATTGTTTGCTCTTCTGTGAGGGCATCCTGAACAGTGGTGGGCACGAACTCCCTGCTCTGGGGATGAAAGAGCTGTGCATCTCCATTTTCCTCCCCACCCACCAGCACTGACAGACCTCATGAGCAACACAGTGCCCCTGGTGGAGGCTGGAGCCACTCACACCAAGCCCCACCCCCCTGTGCTCTGCAGGGGCATCTTTACTAGAGCAAGTCAGCTTGAGAACCAGCACAGGACGCCCTTCTCCAGAAGACCAGCACAAACCCCTTGCATGCAACAAGTCCACTGATCATAGAGTACTGCAAAGCTTCAGTTCTAGTGGAAATAGGACTAGGCTTATTTTAACAAGCGGACCAAAGCACACCTAGTTAAAATGCCACACACTGGACAAGGTCCAAACACTGCCCAATGTAGGCAAGGAGAAACCCTGCGGAGGACTTATCTAAGGGAAAGAGCAGGCAAAATACAACAGCAGAGTGCACATTTGAAACACTTCCCAAAGCACCAGGCCCTGGGCAGTATGGGACCTCCTCTTAATATAGCCATTACTCTCAGCAGCAGGAACTATAACAGGCTTTCCTAACACACACACACACACAAAACAGTGACCTAGAAAAAATGATAAGATGGAGAAATTCACCCCTAAAAAAAAAAGAACAAGAAGAGGTCATGGCCAGGGATCTAATCAAAACAGATATAAGTAATATGCCTGAACCAGATTTTAAAACAACAATCATAAGTATGCTAGCTGGCCTTGAGAAACCATAGAAGACACACTAGAAAATACCCTAGAGACAAAAGAAATAAAAACTAGTCAGGCCAAAATAAAAAATGCTATAACCAAGATGCAAAACTGACTAGATATGACAACAAGGATGAATGAAGCAGAGGAATGAATCAGTGATACAGAAGATAAAATTATGGACTATAATGAAGCTGACAAGAAGAGGGAAAGAAAAAGTGTTGGATCATGAACGTAGACTTTGGGAACTCAGTGACTCCATAAAGCATAATAACATTCATATCATTTAAGAGTCCCAGAAGGAGAAAAGAGGGAAAAGGGGCATAAGGTTAATTTGAGCAAATTATAGCTGAAAACTTCCCTAATCTGCAGAAGGAAAGACATCAAAGTCCAAGAGGCACAGAGAACTCCCACAAAAATCAACAACAGCCAGCCAAAACCAAGGCCTATTGTATTAAAATTTACAAAATACACAGACAAGGAAAGAATCCTGAAAGCAGCAAAGGAAAAATGAGATTATGAAGCAAGATCACAGCAGATCTCTCCATAGAAACTTGGCAGGCCAGAAGAGAGGGACATGATATATTCAATGTGCTGAATGGGAAAAGATGTGCAGCCAAGAATACTCTATCCAGCAAGGCTGTCATTCAAAATAGAAGGAAAGATAAAGAGTTTCCTAGACAAACAAAAACTAAAGGAGTTTGTAACCACTAAACCAGCCCTGCAAGAAATATTATTTCTTTGAGTGGCAAAGAAAAACCAAAAGCAACAAAGACTAGAAAAAGGAACAAAGGACATCACCAGAAACGTAAACTTTACAGGTAACACAATGGCACTACATTCATATCTATCAGTAATCCCTCTGAATGTAAGTGGACTAAATGCTCCAATCAAAAGACATAGGGTATCAGAATGGATAAAAAAAAAATAATAAGACCCATCCATATGCTGCCTACAGGAGGCTCATTTTAGACCTAAAGACACCTGCAGATTGAAAGTTAGGAGATGGAGAGCCATCTCTCAGGCTAACAGACATCAAAAGAAAGTCAGAGTACCTATACTTATATCAGACAAACTAGATTTTAAGCCAAAGGCTGTTACAAGAGAGGAAAAAGGGCACTATATCATAATTAAGGGGTCTATCCAACAAGAACATCTAACAATTGTAAATATTTATGTCCCCAAATTGGGAGCACCCAAATATATAAATCAATAAATAACAAAAAAAAAAAAGAAACTCACTGGTAATAATACAATAATAGTAAGGGACTTTAACATCCCACTTACAGCAGTGGACAGATCACCTAAGCAGAAGATCAAAAAGGAAACATCTGGTCCAGTGCTCTGAATGACGCACTGGACCAGATGGACTTAACAGATATATACAGAACATTTCACCATAAAGCAGCAGAATACACATTCTTTTCAAGTCGACATGGAACATGATCCAGAATAGATCACAAATCAGGCCTCAACAAGTACAAAAAGACTGAGATAATACCATGCATATTTTAGACCACAACAGTATGAAACTTGAAGTCAACCACACACACATACACAAAAATTTGGAAAGACCACAAATACATGGAGTTAAAGAACACCCTACTAAAGAATAAATGGGTTAACCAGGAAATTAAAGAAGAAATTTAAAAATACATGGAAGCAAATGAAAATGAAAACATGACAGCCCAAAAGTTTTGGGATGCAGCAAAGGCAGTCCTAAGAGGGAAGTATATAGCAATACAAGCCTACCTCAAGAAACAAGAACAGCCTCAAAGACACAACCTAACCTTACACCTAAAGGAGCTAGAAAAGGAACAACAAATAAAGGCTAAAACCAGCAGCAGAAGAGAAATAATAAAGATTAGAGCAGAAATAAATGATATAGAAACAAACAAACAAAAAACAACAGTAGAACAGATGAAACTAAGATGGAAGAATTAATAGAAATGGATGAAAGACCTCAATGTGAGACAGGAATCCATTAAAATCCTAGAGAACATAGGCAGTAACCACTTTGACATCGGCCACAGCAACTTCTTTCAAGATACATCTCCAAAAGCTAGTGAAACAAAAGCAAAATGAACTTTTGGGACTTCATCAAGATAAAAAGCTTCTGCACAGCAAAGGAAACAGTCAACAAAACAAAGAGGCAACCCACAGAATGGGAGAAGATATCTGCAAAGGACACTACAGAGAAAGGGCTGGTATCCAAGATCTATAATGCACTTCTCAAACTCAACACCCAAAAAATAAATAATCAAGTCAAAAAATGGGCAGAAGATATGAAAAGACACTTCTCTGAAGAAGACATACAAATGGCTAACAGACACATGAAAAGGTATTCATCATCATTAGCCATCAGGGAAATTCAAATCTAAACCACATTGAGATACCACCTTACACCAGTTAGAATGGCAAAAATGGACAGGGAAAGAAACAACAAATGTTGGAGAGGTTGTGGAGAAAGGGGAACCCTCTTACACTGTTGATGGGAATGCAAGTTGGTACAGCCACTTTGGAAAACAGTGTGGAGGTGCCTCAAAAAATTAAAAATAGAGCTACCCTATGACCCAGCAATTGCACTACTGGGTATTTACCCCAAAGACACAGATGTAGTGAAAAGAAGGGCCATATGCACCCCAATGTTCATAGCAGCAATTTCCGCAATAGCCAAACTGTGGAAAGAGCCGAGATGCCATTCAACAGACGAGTGGATAAAGAAGATGTGGTCCATATCTACAATGGAATATTACTCAGCCATCAGGAAGGATGAATACCCAACTTTTACATCAACATGGTTGGGACTGGAGGAGATTATGCTAAGTGAAATAAGTCAAGCAGAGAAAGTCAATTATCATATGGTTTCACTTATTCATGGAACATAAAGAATAGCATGGAGGACATTAGGAGAAGGAAGGGAAAAATGAACGGGAGGGAAATTGGAGGGAGAGATGAACCATGAGAGACTATAGACTCTGAGAAACAAACAGGGTTTTAGAGGGGAGGGCGGAGGGGGTATTGGTTAGCCCGGTGATGGGTATTAAGGAGGGCACGTACTGCATGGAGCACTGGGTGTTATATGAAAACAATGGATTGTGGATCACCACATCAAAAACTAATGATGTATTGTATGGTGGCTAACATAACATAATAAAATTAAAAAAAAAAAAAACTTCACATAAAAAAAATAAAATAAAATTGATAAACTCCTAGCCAGACTTATCATAAAGAAAAGAGAAAGGACCCAAATAAATAAAATCATCAATGAAAGAGGAGAGATCACAACCAATACCACAGAAACACAAACAATTATAGGAGAATATTATGAAAAATTATATGCCAACAAATAATCTCAGCAATCTGGAAGAAATAGATAAATTCCTAGAAACATACAAACTGCCAAAGCTGAAACAGGAAAAAATAAAAAATTTGAACAGACCCATACACAGCAAAGAATTGAATCCATCAAAAATCTCCCAAAAAACAAAAGTCTAGGGCCAGATGGCTTCCCATGGGTATTCTATCAGACATTTAAAGAAGAGTTAATACCTATTCTTGTCAAACTATTTCAAAAAACAGAAATGGAAGGAAAACTTCCAAACTCATTCTATGAAGCCAGCATTACCTTGATTCCAAAACCAGACAACAACCCCATTAAACAGGACAATTACAGGCCAATATCCCTAATGAACATGGATATAAAAATTCTCAACAACATAGTAGCAAATCAAGTCCAACAGTACATTAAAAGAATTATTCACCATGATCAAGTGGGATTTACTCCTGGGCTGCAGGGGTGGTTCAATATCCACAAATCAATCAATGTGATACACCACATCAATAAAAGAAAGGATAAGAACCATATGATCCTCTCAATAGATGCAGGGAAAGCATTTGACAAAATACAGCATCCATTCTTGATAAAAACCCTCAACAAAATAGGGATAGAGGGAACATACCTCATCATCATAAAGGCCATACCTACAGCTAATATCATCCTCAATGGGGAAAAACTGAGAGCTTTTTCTCTTCAGTCAGGAACAAGACAGGGATGTCCATTCTCACCATTGTTACTTAACACAGTACTGGAAGTTCTAGCCTCACCAATCAGACAACAAAAAGAAATAAATGGCATCCAAATCGGCAAGGAAGAAGTGAAACTTCACTATTTGCAGATGACATGACACTGTATGTAGAAAAGCCAAAAGACTTCACCAAAAAATTGCTAAGCCTAATACATGAATTCAGTGAAGTTGCAGGATACAAAATCAATGTACAGAGACCTGCTGTGTTTCGATACACCAATAATGAAGCAGCAGAAAGAGAAATCAAGGAGTCAATCCCGTTTACAATTCCACCAAAAACCATAAGATACCTAGGAATAAACCTAACCAACGAGGTAAGGGACACCTGGGTGGATCAGTCGGTTAAGCGTCTGCTTTTGGCTGGGGTCGTGATCCCAGGGTCCTGGGATCAAGGCCCTATGTCAGGCTCCCTGCTCAACGGGGAGCCTGCTTCTCCCTCCTTTCTGCTGCTCCCGCTGCTTGTGCTCTCTTGCTCTCTCTTTCTCAAATAAATGAATAAAATCTTTAAAAAAAAGAAGTAAAAGATCTGTACTCTGAAAACTACAGACCATTTATGAAAGAAATTGAAGATGACACAAAGAAATGGAAAAACATTCCATGCTCATGGACTGGAAGAACAAATACTATTAAAATGGTCTATACTACCCAAAGCAATCTACACATTTAATGCAATACCTATCAAAATACAATCAGCATTTTTCACAGAGCTAGAACAAACAATCCTAAAATTTGCATGGAACCATGAAAGACCTCGAATAGCCAAAGTAATGTTGAAAAAGAAAAAGCTGGAGACATCACAATTCCGGACTTCAACCTGTAGTCATCAAGACAATATGGTACTGCCACAAAAACAGACATATAGATCAATGGAACAGAACAGAAAACCCAGAAATGGACCCAGAACTATATGGTCAACTGATCTTCAGCAAAGCAGGAAAGAATATCCAATGGAAAAAGGACAGTCTCTTCAACAAATGGTGTTGGGAAGACTGGACAGCAACATGCAGAAGAATATAGCTGGACCACTTTCTAACACCAAACACAAAAATAAGTTCAAAATGGGTGAAAGACCTAAATATGAGATAGGAAACCATAAAATCCTAGAGGAAGGGTATCTGGGTGGCTTAGTCAACTAAGCATCTGACTCCTGATTTCCGCTCAGGTCATAATCTCAGGGTCCTGAGATTGAGTCCCACATTGGGCGCCATGCTAAGCATGGAGCCTGCTTAAGATTCTCTCTCTCTCTCTCTCTCTGCCCCTCCCCATTGCTTGCATGTGCAAGCTCATTCTCTCTCTCAAAAGAAAAAAAATCCTAGAGGAGAACACAGGCAGCAACCTCTTTGACCACAGCCATAGCAAATTCTTACTAGAACTATTGGGACTTCATCAAAATAAAAAGCTTCTGCACAGTGAAGGAAACAATCAGCAAAACTAAAAGGCAACCTACAGAATGGGAGAAGATATTTGCAAATGACATATCTGATAAAAGGTTAGTATCCAAAATCTATAAAGAACTTATCAAACACAACACCAAAAAAAAATAAATAATCCAGTTAAGAAATGGTCAGAGGATATGAAGAGACATTTTTCCAAAGAAGACTTACAGTTGGCTAACAGACACATGAAAAGATGCTCAACATCACTCATCATCAGGGAAATACAGATCAAATACACATCAAAACCAGATATCATCTCATACCTGTCAGAATGGCTAGACTTAACAACACAGGAAACAACAGGTGCCAGTGAGGATGTGAAGAAAGGGGAACCCTCCTACACTGTTGGCAGGAATGCAAGCTGGTGCAGCCACCCCAGAAAACAGTATGGAGGTTCCTCAAAAGGTAAAAACAGAACGACCCTATGACCCAGCAATTGTACTACGAGGTATTTACCCAAAGGATACAAAAATACAGATTCGAAGAGGCACATGCACCCCAATGTTTATAGCAGCATTATCAATAATAGCCAAACTATGGAAAGAGCTTAAATGTCCATCAACAGATAAATGGATTAAGAAGATGTGGTGTATATATACAATGGAATATTACATAGCCATCAAAAAGAATGAAATCTTGCCTTTTACAATGATGTGGATCAAGCTACAGTGTATTATGCTAAGCGAAATAAGTGAGTCAGAGAAAGACAAATACCATATGATTTCACTCATATGCAGAATGTAAGAAACAAACAGATGAATTTAGAGGAAGGGAAAAAGAGGAGGTGGGGGAAGCAAACCATAAGAGACTCAACTATGGAGAATAAACTGAAGGTTGATGGAGGGAGGTACGTAGGGGACGGGATAAATGGATGATGGGGATTAAGGGCACTTGTTGCAATGAGCACTGGGAATTATATATAAGTGATAAATCACTAAATTCTATACCTGAAACTGATTTTACCATATATGGTAACTAACTAGAATTTAAATAAAAACTTGAAAAGAGGGGCCCTGGGTGGCTCAGTCGGTTAAGCATCTGCCTTCTGCTCAGGTCATGATCCCAGGTCCTGGGATCGAGCCCCGTGTCAGGCTCTCTGCTCAGAGGGGAGTCTGCTTCTCCCTCTGTGCTTGCTCTCTCTCTCTCTCTCAAATAAATAAATAAAATCTTAAAAAAAAAAAAAAACTTGTAAAGAAAAAAAATTAGGAGCCCTCACAAGAACTTACTCACACCGCAGTATGGCTAAAAAGATAGAAATGCAACAATAGCATTTTCTACATTTCACAGACAATATTTTTGGGTTGTGTATATTGTCTCTGTGTTGAGATAGAGCTACTGGACTCCCGGAATTAGTATATTCAAAAATCACTTCCTTTCTGATTCCCCATTATTCATTCTCAAGTATCTGTGATTGTCTTTCATTAGTTTGAGATGTTTCAGTATTTGATTATATTTCTGTCTTGTAGAACAGGATATTTATTATTCCTAATGTTCCCTTCTATGTAGAGGGACAACAATTAGTACAACACTCTTGAAATTGCTTTACCTCCTTCAATCAATCACTTTTACCCTGGACTATCAGGTTCTGCTCTACTTACTCTTCCTAATATAGGTTCTGCCCTTGGGAAGGCGGGGGAAAGACTTGCTCTGGTTCAATCTTCCTGCTGTGTGGGTAAACCTTTCTACTCTGGGATTTGGTATTAGGAAGCTCACTTGTCCATAGATATAAGCCACATTCCTTAATTGTTCACTGTATCTATAATATAACAAGTATTTTGGCCTCCACCTGACAACTTTTTATCTCATATTCAGTTGATTCAGACTTTGGATGGGGAAAGGAGTGTTAGTTATTAGATCTCTAATACTACTCTTACTAGTACTACTAACACTACTATTTCTAAAACCACCTATGGCTGCCTCACATCAGTCAAATCTAGTACAAAGGGTGTATATTAGATACTGCATACTAGTAAAAAGCTTGCTTAAGAATGCCATTTACCAGATAGGACTTTGCAGGGGAAGCTATTGGGGGTAGGATAATAATAAGGCACTACATTTACAAGTTTACTCAATAAATACCTTTCCCCACACAGAAATGTTAGATAAGAGAACCACGTAACACTCATTATATTGCTCCTAACTTGAATCTACTCCTACCTTTCCTGTCACAGGGCACAGATTCTGAAATTGCCCAAGCTAGAACACTTGGCATGTCTTCTCTTAATCCTCTACCATTGTATCAGTCACCACTCTGTTAATTCTCTCACCTAAATACTCAACTACTCCTTTCTTCACTCTTTCTATTATTGACTCAATTTAAACTCACATCATTTCTCACCTAGATATTATAGTAGCCTTCCAATCAATCTCCACAAGCCTTGATTGTGGATGTTGTTTTACAACTGTATGTTTTTTGACAAAATTATGCACTAAAAATGATGAATATTACTATATGTAAATTACGCTTTAATAAACTGGACTACAGGGAACAAAAGCAAGCAGAACAACAACAACAAAAAAACCCACCCCACCAGAGTCTGACTCACTTCTCAGGTTACACTTTGGAATCAATACATCTATTCACCACAATGTCCGCAAGAGAACTCATTCAACAGGAAATGTGTACATGCACTTTGCCTCACTAAAACTTTGTTAAGATTCCTCACTGAGCATGAAATTTAAGGCTTTTGTAATATGGCCCCAACCTCCTTCCTCATCATCCCCATCAGGCTTCCTCATCTCTTACCATTCCTTCATGCATTCCAACCCTCATGCACCTTAAGCCCTAATAAAAAATGATCTAAAAAAGAATTCCCAGAACAACCTGTGCTCCTTCTTACATCTTTGCACATGTGGGGAGCTTTTAAAAGAATTCTGATTCTAGCCTCTGCCCAGACCCATTTTTAAGAATCAGACTTTCTGGGGTGGTTCGAATATGAAACGAGGTTGAGAACCACTGGTCTAGAAATGGTCACCCCTTAAAGGAGAATTTTGTACCTAAACCCTATGAAGGCACATATCATTCATACTATAATTTGCTGAGCTTTGTGCTTCTTCATTTGACTCTGAGTTCCTCATGGACAAGAGCCTTGACTGCGTTTTACATCAACACTTCTCAAACTTTACTGTATATGCAAGTCACCTAAAGATTCATTAAAATACAGATTCTGATCCATAAGTCTGTGGTGAGGCCTGAGATTCTGCATTTTTAATTAGCTTCAGCTGAGCTAAGGCTTCCAGTCCCCAGGATACACTGAGTAGTGAGGCATTATGTCACTATCACCTAGCACAGAACCTGCATATAAAAGTTGCTCAAAAAACATTTATGAAATGAATAGGTATCATCCATACCATTCTTCACACTTTCCTAAATAACCAAAATTGTAGTAATCTTGCAGGAGCAGATAGGAGGAATCTCGCTTATTCTGCCTTTTTTTTTTTCTCTAGGTATGACAGAATATAGTTCCTGACAAATGGTTAATTCTAACCAACTCTCATTTCCTTTAGTGGCAGGTAAGAGATCAGGTAAGAGAATTCTTCTGGGTTATATGTATGGAAAATCATTCTCGTATTTATACTCTTAGTCTTATACTTAGGGAGAAAACATATTTGAAGTAATAAAACTTAAGTAATTTTATTATTTTTTATTATGTTATGTTAGTCACCATACAGTACTTCGTTATTGATGTACTGTTCCATGATTCATTGTTTGCGTATAACACCCAGTGCTCATTGCCTCCTTAATATCCATCACCGGGCTCACCCAGCTCCCTACCCCCCTCCCCTTGGAAACCCTCAGTTTGTTTCCCAGAGTCCATAGTTTCTCATACTTCGGCTCCCTCTCTGATTCCTCCCCTTCATTTTTCCCTTCCTTCTCCTAATGTCCTCAATGCTATTCCTTATGTTCCACATATAAGTTAAACCATATGATAATTTTCATTTTAAATGCATACCATTAATTAACAAAAGTAAGAAACATTTCTCGGTGCATTTTACATACCAGGCACTGTTTCAGGAGCTAGATGTGTTAACTTATGTTACACTCTCAACAGCCCTGTGAATAGGTATCTTGATTTTACAGATCAGGAAATGGATACCTTCAAGATAGGCACTTGCCCAACGAATTATGACTAGAAAGAGGCAGAGCTAAGCCTACCATAACTAATCACTCATGCCTATTACACAACCTAGATAGTAGTAGCAGCCACCATACATTGAGGATCGACCTCAATCCCCTCACTCCTTCCATGTATGATCCCATATAACATAAATCTGATCATGTCACATCACAGCTCAAAACTCCCCAAGTTTCCTATCATACTATGGCTTTTATGTAAGTCCTTACTTTGCCCTACAGTGCACTGCCTCTGCCTATCTCTCCAACTTCATCTCCTCCTGGGGCAAGCTGAAGGGACCCATGCTGGCCTCCTACTGCTCCTCAAACATGTCAAACATATTCCCACCTCAGATCCTTTGCACCTGCTGCTGGGTCTTTATGTTCTACACCAAGACAGCTATACGGCCTGCTTCCTCTCTTCTTTCCATCTCTGCTCAGATGTCACATCCACAGAAAGGCCTTCCCAAACTATGCTATCTAAAATGGAAACCCTATCACTTTTTAATCTTACCCACTATATTAGTTATACATTGAATGAATGAATGAATGAATGATTTCATATCCTTCCAACAGCACTTTAAGGTCACTATTTCACCCTGTTCACAAATAAGAAAACCCTCAAAAGGTTCAATGAAGATCAAACAACAACTAAGTTACTAAGCCAGGACGTGAAATTATTATACGGGCCTGGATCTAACACCAGCCATCTAATCAGAGCCTTAAAGGGCTTCTAAATCATGTCTCACACTTATGTTTATTTTAAATAGTATCCACTGAACTCTAAAATGAAGATATTGCTCGATTATTTTGTATTTTGTGGAAAATCAGATTTGGGGAAGAAAAAGTCACTTTTCTGAACACTACGGCAGCACCAGGGCCCAACAACTGTGTTTAGTCTCCGAAGCTGCTAGCTTCTGGACACCCTAGCAGCAGAATCTGTACTGTTTAGGACAAGGCTTCTCAAACTTCTCTCTGTAGTAACATATATAAGATGGATTATGAGCATAAGCTCTGGAGTAAACTGCCAAGGTTCAAATCCTGACTGCCACTTACTAGCTGCGTGATCTTGGGCAAGCTACTTAACGCCTCAATTTCTCTGCTTCCTCATCTGTAAAATGGGGATAATTATAATACCTCAAAAAACTACTGTGAAAATTAAAAGAGCTTAGATATATAGAGTGCTGAGAAAGGTAATATGCTCTCAAATGTTAACTATTAATAGTCTCAAATTTCAATACTTTAACAAATAATATATACACCTTAAAGCAAATATAAATGCATCACTGTATCATAATCCCAGGAATAGGAGCCACCCTTTGTATTGGCAGTTAATCTTTAATTGAATTGGTTTAACTTAAAAGTTTACATGAAACTAAAATTCAGAAGAATTAAACCAGGAGAAGAAATTTAATTCCCAGAGTTACTGCCACCTCCTATCTTTTTATTTTGGACTTGAAGCACTCTAGTCAATCCTAAGAGCCAAAAAAGAATGGAAAGGAAACCAGACTCAAATCTTTTAGAGATTCATAAATCACATCTACCTAATTTAATTTAATTTAATTCCCCTGAAACAAATCAGAAGCCAGAACAGTCCATAGAATATTGTGCTTAAATCCCCTCCGCAAACATGCCTGACGTACTCTGTCTGCAGAGACACAAGCTTCTGGGTGGTCTACACAGGGTAAAAGTAAGCCAAATCATAGCAAACAGACATCAGCAACCATTTACTTCTCAAATAATTACAACAAACTTTCTATGTTTTTAAGTGCTGAGAGCTTATCAACTGCTTCGGGAGAGCAAGGAAATTGTCTATCTTGTTCATCACTGTTTCCCTAGACCTGGAACAATCCTGGCACACAGTAGGCCTTCAATAAATGTTTGCTGAAAAAAATAAACCAAATATTAGACAAATTAATATTACTTTCAGCAAAGATAATGACAAGAAGATGAGAAAGAAACTTGTCTGTACTGTAAGGAGGATGTTAAGAATGTTGGATATTTATGAATTGTTGGAGGTTATTCTTGATAGTGCTAATTTTACATCTAAGAAGATATATAAGCATATAAATCTTTTAATGGTAAATTATCAAGGATGTTAGCCAAAATATTTAACAACAAATAATAAAAAGTTAACATGTGTTTATGGATATTCACACCTAAATCAAAACCTAAAAATATATTTCTTTTTGATCTCTATATTAAAACTGCTGTCAAGTAATTTAAATTGAAATTCAGACCATTCAAGTCATTCCAATAATTCCCAAATCAGCTTTTAATTTTTAGAAATTGTTGGTGTAATCTTTGGTTTGCTGCAACTATCACTGGCTAAACAATGCACTACTCTAAGTCACAGTTTGATGTAAGATCCACACCAAACTCTTGTAACAGCTTCTCTATTAAATTCATTGTTATGACTCCCCAGCTCCTTATGCTTGTTACATTCAAGACAGATCAGAAAAAAATTTGAGCATGGTGATCAGGTATGTTCCTGGACATCAGAGTCTGGACCAAGGACAGAGAGCACCCATGACGACTGTAAGGCCACCAAACCACCTATACCACCCCATTCAGTTCGGGGCCACCTTGGAGCACTTGTGGAGTGCTGCATCTCCACAACCATCACAACCACCCTTGCTGCCTCAGTACCCTCAGCAGCTCTGGAGGACCAGCTGTGTCCACACCAGCACTCTCCTAGGCCCTATTGCTCTTCTCCACCAGGCAACAGCATTGGGTGACTTGTAGTCCCAATAAGTAGAGGATTTCTCTTTACTCAATAATACAGAAAAATTTTAATGTTTAAAAATTTTTACACCACAGCCATGTACCAACTGAAAATCAGCCCTGAATATTACCAACATGGGATGATAACACTATGTTGAAACATCTTTGACACAAATGAATCATTAATCTGTTCATCTGGAAGATAGTTTGAGTGGTTATTCAAAAGGTATCCATTAAAAAGAACTTTAATTTATAAGTTACTAGGACCATAGGAACAAACTAATGCCAATTAGGGGAACAGAGTAGCTAAAGAAAGTGGTCAGGGAAGGCTTGTTTGAGAAGCAGAAATCTGAGCAGAGATTCAAAGGAAGTGAACAAGAAAGCCATGTAGATACCTGAAGGAAGAACATTCCAAGCTGAGCTGCAGAAGAACTCCAAAGGCCCTGAAGCTGGAACATACTTGGCATGTTGAGGGATGGCCAGGTGGGCAGCGTGGTGGGAAAGTAATGTGTGAGGGGAGATCAGTGGGAGACAAGGTAGGAAAGCTACATGCAGGCAGGTCACGTATGGCCTTGAAAACAATGGTAAGGAACCTGGACTTGACAGTAGGTGCGATAGAAGGCTGTGGGAGGGCTGTGAGCGGGCTGTAAGCAAACAAATGACATGTCAGATTTACATTTTGATGGAGTTACACAAGAAACTATGTATATCTTTTGTGCATCTTTTATTTTCTTCTTATTATTTTTAACTCTTTGAATCCTCTACTCCGCTGTGTCAGATGCTGCTTTGAGACTGAGTAAAATGAATCCTGATAACTGAACACTGGATTTGGCAATATGGCGGCCACGTGTGATCTTAACAGAGGAAATTGCTGGGAAGTATTGTGGAGGGGAAATCGTAACTGAAGTGGAATCAAGGGAAAATTGGAGCAGATGATTGCAGAGATAGCAAGTATGGACAACTCTTTCAAGTTTGCTGTAAAATGGAGCAAAAAATAAAACAAGTTGGAGGAGCATGAGGTGTTAAGGAAGGAGATGTTACATTCCATTTGTATGTTGACCAGGAAAATCCCGTAAAAAAGATTTTCTGAAATGATGATCTAGGAACAGGGTAGGGTATGTGACAGAGGTCAGTCTATGAGGGAAGTGAAAAGGGAGAGGACCTAGTCTGCAAAGGTGAAGAAGTTGGCATTAGATAGTAGCAGGGACAGTACATCTCTTTTTAATACAAAGGAAGGAGGGCACCTGGGTGGCTCAGTCATTAAGCGTCTGCCTTCGGCTTGGGTCATGATCCCAGGGTCCTGGGATCGAGTCCCACATCGGGCTCCCTGCTCAGCAGGTGGCCTGCTTCTCCCTCTCCCACTCCCCCTGCTTGTGTTCCTGCTCTCGCTCTCTCTCTCTCTCTGTCAAATAAATAAAATCTTAAAAAAAAAATACAAAGGAAGGGAAGAAAAAATGTTGTACAAATGTACAAAGGCTGGTAATTTGGTGATGGGAAGATATGAAAGTTTTCTGATGGCTTTTATTTTCAAGAATCATATACAAGGAAGGCATGTCAAGACTTAAAAGAGCTGTTACCATGATGCTGGAGGGCCAGCACATTAAAGTCTGCCTAACTGAAGTCACTGGGGGGGGGGGAACAACACTATGTGACTCTGATTAATTATTAAACAATGTCATATTTGGGGCATAAGAAAGTAGAAGTATAAACAGTATATACCACACACTCAAAAATTCAGCAAGCATAAACTCCTCAGTTGATTTTAATTCTCTAGTTCTGGGATGTTACAATTTTTACTTATACTTAAATCACAATGACAGACTGGACACCTGTTTTTCCGGTCACATGATTAAGCTTACATCTCAGTATTACCACTTAGCTTACTATTTTATGATCTGAAAATTAATCTTATAAGGTCAAAAACTCAAATACAGCTATTGTGGGTTTTTTTTATAACTTCATTCTACTTTTTTTCCAACCTACTAAGGAGAATGTTTACCTATGTCAGTTTCCTGATCATTCTCCCTGAATTTGGGTGTGGCCAGACTATACTACTAGCAGCACTATATCTACCTAATTAGAGAACAATAAAGTTGACCTTTGACAATACGCACATGTCACTATCAGAAAGTGTTTTTTCTTCATCTATGTTAAGGATTATGTTTGTTCTCTATGCATATAAATAATTGATACATTATTAAAATTTGAGATGATCTACCCAATCTTCAGTAGAATGACAGCTAAGAGTAAATCAATGAATATTTGAAAGTATTTTCTACAATTGTATTTAATCTCAATGTCTGGTAATACTTCAAGTTTATTAACACTCATTTAAAGAAACCTAAAACTAAACTGTCTATGATAATTTCATGTATTGTTGTACAGTTTTCCTTCCACTGGTTCATCTGTCAACACCTCTCCAACAAATTAGAGCCCTCTTATGCAGGATTATTGTAAATACTGACATCTGCACATTTCTAAAAAGTACCCAGGTGTACAGTTCTCAATGTCAGCATAATTTCTCCAATATCTTTGGCTAGATGTAGTTGTTTAACAAAACAGTGCGTGTTAAAGATGTATTTACCCATTACAGCATCTAACGAATTAATGAATTGTAATTGGTAATTTGCTTGTCTGCATTCCACTCTAGATGACAAACTCTATGAGATCAGGGACTGTGTCCATCTAGCTCATCTTTGTATCCTCAACTTGACATACAGTAAGAGTCAATAAAATATATACTGAATCAGTGAAAGTCCCAGAACCTTGGAGGTTAGGTTAGGAAGACCCATAGCAATTCCACTTACCCGTGAGATCCAAAGTTCTGTCTACAAAGACCAGTGATGCCCTGCCTGTGGCAGTCTTCCTCCTGTTCTTGGCAGGGCCATAATTAGCCAGATCTGCAGCGATGATCCGACTGAGGGAACCTACAGCAAAACACTCCTCCCGCACCCCTAAATGCTCACACAGAGAACTGAGGCCTGACACCAGGCACCTGATCTGCAGAAGCAGCTCAGGGGGTAGGGCAGTGGCATCCACCTCACTCAGGCTTCCTAGCCTCCTCTTGTCTGGTCGGGCACTGTTAAGGAGATGCACATCCTGGGGTAGCAGTGGAAAAAGGGAAGCAAAGGCTGGAGTCAAGGCAAGGTGGGGAGCAACAGGTGCGAGCAAAAACGGGACGTGCAGCACCTCGGCCGTGTAGTTCATATTGCCCATCCACTCACACAGTTTCTCCTCCAGTTGCTCGAACACCGGCTGCCCTTCCAGCTCCGCCGCTGCAGCCGCCGGCACGTGATTAGCGGTGAGGTGGACAGCGTGGTTCACGGCTGTGACCACCACACAATACTGGAAGTGACTGCGGCAGATGATATCCCGCAGGGTCTCCACGGTCCGGCCTTTCAGCAGGCAGCTCAGCACAAACACCGCCTTAGGCTGCTCGGCTCCACCACCGACAGCTGCGGGCTCGAACTCCCGCAGGTGACACGCAGGATCTCCCACCGCCTCCAGGAGTCGCGTGGATCCGCAGCCCCAGTGCAAGCTCTCCGCGCAGGCGGCGTCCAGATAGACCAGAGCCCATTTCACTTTGGCCAGCACCTGCTCCCAACCTTGCTGGGTAAAGGAGAGCACTCCCGGGGCGCTCATGATTGGGGTTCGCAGAGCCGGGACACTAGAGTACAGGAACTTCTTTTAGAACTCACAGCTTCCGGGAATTGGGCTCCTTGACGCTTTGACAGTCAACACAGTACACGTGGTGCTGCCTCCGACTTGTCCAGTGTCGGCGCACATTGATGACGTAGACGGAGCGTGATTGGCCAGCGAGGAGAACGCGCGGAAGAACGGTGGGGCTGGGAAGAAGTGGGCAGGGCTCCGTCGCTCCCGGCTGAGTGGAAAGGTCTGTGAATAGCTCAACTGTTTTCTTTTCCTCTCCTTCTCTGTCCTCGGATTACCTTTCCCTGCATCTCCAGAAATCTCGGGAATAGTAAAAGCTATTCCGAAATTTATTATTTTCCTTGGATCTGAACACATCTCTAAAAGTCGTTCTGCCCATCTAAACTAAGAAACGCCAGAGAAGATAAAAACAACCAAGTGATATGTAATGTTTTGTAGTTTATAAGTGGCTGTCTCATACGTTATAGCGCTCAAGCCTCATGAAAAACCTACTGGTCTCGTTTTCACTTTCTCCATCTTCCCTCATCTCATTGGCACTAAATCTTCGTCTACTTCAAAAATCCTAGAATCCAGCCCCTTCGGCCCTTCCATCCTTGCCATCACTGGCTTAATCCAACATCATCACTCAACTGGGCAATAGCAATGATCCCCTATCATTTCCCAGTCTTAATCTCTTCTCCCACCAATTTAGTTTTTCTTCCTAATGAACTGAGCTGGCCCTACCATTTTCCAGCTTAAAAGCCTCTCCTGGCCCAATTGCTTGCAGGCTACAGCCTAACTTCTTATAATGGCACCAAAATCCTTCATGATTTCTCAATTTCTCTCCACCTAATCCCTGCCTGGAACATTATATACCTGCACAATTAAGTCAACAAATTGAGCACAGAATGTTTCACAGGTTTAGTTCAATTCAACCACTATTTATTGAACACTAAGTATAGTCACTGACGTAGGCTCCAAAGGCACAATGGTTAATAAATTCCCTGATCCATGAAGAATTTTCACCTCAGCTAAGTACTTGCCATATCATGAGATAAGTTTTAGCATACCTGTTTTCCTACAAAATTGTGCACTAGAGGCCTCGTTTCTCCAACACTAGAAAATATGCAAGTTTTCAATGAATGTTTGTTGACTAAATGATCAATAAATCTTCCATTTATATCCATTTAATAAGTGATATATTCAACCAACTTTTAATATACATGTACAATATTGCAGACACTGTGTTTGGCATTGAGAATATAAATAGAAATAAGGCACAGTCTTGCCATCAAAAGGATCTGAAATAAAAGACCCACATATGTAAAGAAAGCAAATGCAATATAAAGTTACAGAAGCAATAATTTGTTTAATGGATAAGAGTTACAAAGGAGGAAAAATAAATTCTGATTGAGTGAAGGAAAAAGGGAAGTGGTCAGAAGTTTCATGTAAGACATGAGTTTTGACTTGTCTTCCAAGAAAACCAGGTGTTCACCAGGTGGACAGGATGGGGAGGAGCATTCCTTGCAGCTCAAACACAGAGTGCAGCATGGACAAAGGTATAGAGGCACACAACACATTCTCTGGAACTACAAACAGTTTAGTATAGCTGGAATATATTGTATGAAGAGAGGCCCAAACTGAAACAGGAGCTCTGAACTAGTAAAAAGGGACTAGATCAGAGTGAGTCTTATTTTTTATTCTAAGTAGTAGCAGCCTATGGAGTACAGTTAAAGTATTGTTAGGAGTGAATATAATTTGTTCACATCTGGAGTTTTTTTGGGGGAAGTATTCTAAATGGAAAATAGCTTAAATGAGCAAGATTTAGGACAGGGAGAGTATTTAGAAAGCAGTCACAGCAACAACTCTGGGTGAGAACAGGTAAGGGTACCCACAGAGGGGCTAGACAGCATGGGGTATATAAAGAGATGTTAAGAAAATGGAACCAAAAAGTCTGGTGACTGGATTGACAAAGAGGATGAGGCAGAGGGAGAATTTCAGATTCATACCCAGTTTTCTGCCTGGATGACTGGTAAGTGGCTGTCCCTTAGATTTGGAAAACCAGAAGACAAGCAGGTTGAGGAATAAATGTATTAAGTTCAGTTAGGACATGGTTTTTTGTTTTGTTTTTAATTGTGGCAAAATATATAAAATTTACTATCTTAACCATTTTTAAGTGCACAGTTCAGTATAGTTAAGTATTTGCACAATATTATACAACCAAGCTCCAGAATTTTCATCTTGTGAAACTGAAACTTTATATCCATTAAACAACAACTACCCATTTCCTCTTCCCAATGGCTGGTTTTTTCTCTTAGCATAATATCATCAAGGTTCATCTAACATATGTGAGAATTTTCTTCCTTTCTAAGGCTGAATTATATTCCATTGTATATATCATTGTGTATACTACATTTTCTTTATCCATTCATCTGTCAATAGACATTTGTATTGCTTTCACATTTTGACTATTGTGAATAGTGCTGCTAGTTACATGGGTATACAAATAACGCTTTGAGACCCTGCTTTCAGTTCTGTTAGATATGTACCCAGAAGCAGAATTGCTAGATCATATAGTAATTCTATTTTTAATTTTTTTCAGGGCCCTCTGTTTTCCATAGCTGCTGTACCATTTTAGATTCCCACCAACAGGACATAAGGGTTCTAATTTCTCTACATTCTCACCAACATTTGTTATTTTCTTTTGTTGTTTTGATATTAGCCATCCTATTTGGTGTGGGGATTCATTGTTTTGAAGGTACTGTGGGACATCCTGGTGGAAATATATAGTAAGCAGTTGGATATATGACTGTGAATTGCAGAAGAGAGTCTGATAATTTGGGAATCATCGGCAAACAGGTGTGCTTGAGACTGCTTAAAGAGAGCACAAAAAAGAAAGACAATGAGAGTGATGGTCAGATCTCTGAGCAACATTTCCAGGTCTGCTGAAGAAGTGAAACCAGTGAGTAGACTTACGGAGGAAACAAGTTTCAAAGAGGACAGAGTAATTGACAATGACAAGTGTCAGAAAAGTGAAAAATGAGATGGAATCTAAAAGGGGGTGGAGAAAAAAAATAAAAGGGGGTGGAGAATATGAAATTAGGGTCAAAGAAAATAGCTTGGCACCTAAAATTCAAGGAAGGAACAGTTTTGTGATATAATAGGACCCAGAGCATGGCTTTGAATGTGGATTGATAAAGTGGAGTAAATGGAGGTTGCTGAATAATTAGATTCTAGGAGATCAAAAAATATGAGACAAGCAGGATGTGCAAGTCACTCATGATGCCAATTGGTAGAGAAAAGGAAGATTGTGGGTCAGACTCCAACATTATATCAGTGAATGAGGGGACATGAAGAGAGAAAAGTAGAGGTAGTAAATGAGGGTGCCAAGTACAGGCAAGGAGGATTTTCACAGGAAAGTGGAACCATAATGGTCCAGTGGTGGCCCACAATAGCGAGGGAAAGGGTAATGCTACCTCCCAGTTCTACAGTACAAGAGGGTGAAGGGAAATGGTGAGCATCTGGTATAGAAAGAGTAGGAGAAGTGCTGTCCTTGAGGGAAGTTAGATTTCAGTTTCAGTGAACAAGTAAAGACATTCTTCTGCTAAAATATTGAGAATACTGGACATGTATATATAATGGAACAAAGGTAGGGACCAAGAGGTAAATGAAGAGTTGGGATTCAGGCCTAAAGAAATGGGGGGGAGGGATAAGCACAGAGAATGTGAGGGAATGACACTAAAAGGGTTGACAAAGAGTGACTAAGAGTGAGGATATGTGGAGGACCCTAGAAGGTTGTGTATTGCATGATCTATATGGCCACATGCAACCCCAGGGCTACCAGATCATGAAGGGACTTGTAGGTCACGTGGTCAAAGTTTGGATTTTACTTTATGTGTAACAGGAAACCACTGAAAGGTTTGTGTTACTTGAAATGCAGTGTGGCAGTAGAGATGGAGGGAATTAGATTTGGGATATATTTTACAGGAAGAACTAATGCGTCTTGCTAATGGGCTTTCTTAGGTGTGAAAAGGACTCATAAGGGAAAGAGAGGAATCAAGGTCATTTGGGTTTTGGCTGGAACAATGTTGGATAATGGTTACTGATACTAAGAAGGAGTATGGGAGTGGGATAGAACAGGTTTGGGAAGGCAATTCACAAGTTCTGTTTGGGGCATAAATTTCATGTGCCTATTAGATATCCAAGGGAGTCATCAGTGAAGCATCGGAGTGAGCTCAAGGAAAAGTTGAGACTGCAGGTGGAAAGCTGGGAGTCATTGTCTGTCAGTGACACATATCACATAGATAGTATCAAAAGTCATGGGATAGGGATGCCTGGGTGGCAGAGTCTCTTAAGCACCCGGCTCTTGATTTCAGCTCAGGTTGTGATCTCAGGGTCTTAAGATCAAGCCACATGAGGAGCCTGTGTCAGGCTCCATGTTCAGTGGGGAGTCTGCCTGAGATTCTCTCGCTCTCTCCTGGCCCCTCCCCCTGCTCACGTACTCCTTCTCTCTCTCTCTCTCTCTCTCTCAAATAAATAAGTATATCTTAAAAAAAGAAAAAGTCATGGGACTGGATGAAATGACCCTGGGAGCAAGGGTAGAGAGAAAAGAGAAGAGAATCCAGGAAAAACCCATTTCTTGCCCTCTGATATTATGGTGGAGTCAAGTCCTGCTGAAATTGCATACTTAAGATAATCAGATTTACCTTATTTCAATGTGATTGTACTTCTTTGCTCAAAATAAATACCAGTTATTTCCTATTCCTCATAAAATCAAGCATATCTCCCTTCGCCTAATTTCTAAGTCCTTCATGTGCATGATCAATATTTAGCTTAAGGATTTACTAAGCACTTATCTGGTGAATACAGAAATAAACTTGTTCTCACCCTTAAATGGTGTGCAGTTTATGTAATAGTATAGATGTGAATAGATGACACAATTTTCCAGAAAGAACTAGCAATATAAAATTTTGTATTAAAATATGTCAGAATGCAGAGGAAGATGGATAATTGGGGCTTAATTCCCCATTGAAGTATCTGGAAAGGAAGGAAAACTCTACATATGTGCAGTTATTCAGGTCGTTCAAAGGATGAAAGTCCTAAACCAAAGCATACCACCATTTTGCCTCTAACTTGTAAAATGCTTTGACATTTGAAATCTCATTTAACTTTGTTATCCTTCCAGGAAGCAGGTGTAATATGTTATTTTAATATGTCAATTTACTGATGAAGAAATTGAAGAACATTGAGATCTAAGTGGCATAACTAAAGTTGGAAGTAAATAACACAGTTGGGCCTAAATGCCACATTCATGAAAAACACATTTATAAGTACTATCTACTAGATACTGAGCAAGGCACTTTTATTTGATCTTTACCTCTTGTCATCATTTTAATCATCATCTATTAAGCAACCTGTTTCAGTACTTCCCAGGGATAGATACATTAAACTAATGCTTTGTTGTTGTTTTTGTTTTTGCTTTTTTTTTTTTTTGCCAAGAACCAACAAACTACGCACATACACATACACCCCCCACACACAAAATGATAAAATGGAAAACAAATATAATCAATATATGGAACATTGTAGTGTGGTATGTTCATAAGTTTATAGAATACCTTCAAACTATCCATCTTTAAACTCTTCCCTGGTAAGTAGGGAGATAAAGACATCTTGAACTAAGGAAGCTTATCCAGGCAAGGAACTCAGTTTAAAAGCAAGAAAGGAAGAGGCCTTTTCAGAGTGGTTATTAGTGATTTATGAGCTTCTTTGCTTGTGAAAATTTTTATTTTCAAAGCTTAGCTGCAATGCTACCTCCACCATAAAGGTGATTCTGATGCCTCAGTAAATATTCATCAACTCTTCAGTTTAAATAGAGTCCTTTTAAAAAAAAAAAATTATTTATTTGACAGAGAGAGACACAACGAGAGAGGGAACACAAGCAGGGGGAGTGGGAGAGGGAGAAGCAGGCTTCCCGCGGAGTGGGGAGCCCAATGCGGGACTTGATCCCAGGACCCTGGGATCATGACCTGAGCTGGAGGCAGACACTTAACTGACTGAGCCACCCAGGCGCCCCGAGTAGAGTCTTGAAAGACAAGCTTATTTTAGGCAGCTGAAAGGAGAAAGATGATCCTCAGCAGAAGGCAGCTGGTTCTTCCATGAAACCAGAGTTCATTATAGACTCATGGAATAACAAGTGGACAGGACTATGAGTAATTGCTTTATGATACTCCTTAGCAGAATGTAAAATCTTCACGACATTACTGTCAGTACAGGCCAAGATCTACTGAGTGTTAGGCACCATATCATGAATAAGTGACATGTAAGAAGATGCCCTGTTGGAGGGAGGACTTAACCTAGCGAAGAGTCCTAGGAAAACAGATATGTAGTCAAATAATTACTATAGGATGTGATAGACACATGCCATAGAAGCAGCAGAGTCTAAAGGGGTGTGATTAGCTCTGCCCTACCCACCCTCCAATAACTCTGATCTTCTATGTCCACTTTCTCACTCCCTCCACTCCAGCTCATTTTGGGTTCCTTGAATGCACCAAGTATGTTTCTGCCTTAGGGCCTTTGCACTTACTATTCTTTCTGTCTGATAGGGCTTCACCCAGAAATTCACAATGGCTTACTTCTTTTCTCCGTTCAGCTCTCTACTCTTATGTCACCTTATTAGAATAGTTTTCCCTGACCTCTTGATATAAAATTGCACCTAATCCCTATTTATCACTCTGTTCTAGGTCCCCCCATCCTGCTTACTCTTATTTATAATCCATTTCACAGCTTGGCATGCTGTACATTTATATGTTTATTGTCTGCCTTCCTTCATTAGGATGAAAGCTTCATAAGAGGAAGGACTTTGATTTACTTGCCGCTGAATATACATAGGCTAGAAGAGCCCCTGGCACATGGTAGACTCTTCATAAATATTTATAGAACAAAGAAATGGAAAGAGATAAAGTGGAATTCAGGAAAAGATTTCACAATGTTGGCTATACCTTAACAGAGTTTAAAACTACACATGGGATTATCCTAAAGAGGTAAGTGAGACTGGGAACAGCAATTGAGTCTTCAAAGGTAAGGGTAGGATTAAAACCACAGGATTTGTTTAAATAATAGGAGATGGTGTGGCATTGTTGGGATGTAAACACTTCCTTTGGGTTTCTATTAAAGCATATGTACCTTTTACTCTTGTAGGAGAGTTAATTAAGACCCTTCTGACTTTCTCAATAAGTTGAGGGCTCTTTAAGGGCAAAGACTAGGCTTTACTCATATCTTTGTTTTCCAAGTTCTTAAACAGCAGGTATTCAATAATTGTTAAATGAAGAACAGTATTTAGTGAACCAACAGCAAGTAAACCCACTGATTGATTTGTAAACTAGAATGAATTTCTCTCTGTTGAAAAGCGAGAGTCCTATTTGAAAACTTTTGGACCAAAAGAAGCTTTAGAGATCATCAAATTCAGCTTTCCCATTTTAAGGATGAGAAAACTGAAGCAAAGAGAGGTTACCTGAGGTCATGCAACTAGGTAGTTACCGTTAAGAACTAGAACACCAATTTTGACCTATCTATCATCTCCCTGAAAGATGTGTTCAAAAGTAGCCTGAAAATGTGGCATTATCTACTAAAATAAAAACTGTGTATACTTTATGATCTTGGAGAAAAACTTGTACAGATCTGCAAGAAGTCATTTACAAGGCTCTTCATTGTAGTGTTTTGTTTTTTTGGTTAAAGTGAGAAGTTGAAAGCAATCTAAATGTACATCACTAGGGAAATAACCATATTCATTTTGTGATAGCCATGCTATGGAATATTGGGAAGCACTTAAAAATGGGTATAGTTTAAGTATACTAAAATGGAAAGGCTCTCCAAAACAGTTATTTAAAAAAAAAAAAGCAATCCTTAGAATGATATATACAGTATTGTACCCTTTAAGACTCATTAACCTCAGGTTCTTCCACCGAAACAATACATGTGAAGTAAATGTATAGAATATTTGAGGATTCACACCAAACAGCAAACAAGGGATACTTCTGCGAAGGAGGTAGTAGATGAGGGGGGTCTTCGACCTTAACTATAATGTTTTATTTTTAACAAAGAGAATGCATTTTTCATTTATTAGCTTGGCTTTCCTTTGCCGTTAAATTTGAATTTTCAATAAAGTAGGCATGAATTATGTTTTCTTTAATGAGAAACGGGAGTGATAAGGTAACAGTTCTGTTTCAAGGCTGATAAAACACATGAAGAACGAAACAAGACCTTTCATAAGATTAAAAAACAGAAAAATAGTTGAGAAGAGAAAGAAAGCATCAAGGAGATAAGGGAACAATGATGCACTGGCCGGCAAAGGCAATATGGGTTACTAGAGGAAAGGTTGGGGGAGGGGAACCTTTGCTGACGCAGGACGCCGCCACGGGAGAAAGCCACGCTAAAAAGGCCAACCGGCATTCCACAGGGGCGGAGCCAACGACGGCGCGCATGCGCAACCAGGCCCAGGTGGCCTGCGCCGCGGAAGCGAAGCAACCTAAAGACGCCGCGCTGCTGGGCTGCTGCTGCGCGTGCGCAGGCGGACCGCCGCCGGAGTCGTCTCGTTTGCAGCTTCCAACGCCGCGGCCGCCTCTCCTGAATTTAAGTCTCGCGCTTTCTTCGTTCCCTCGCCGGCGGGTTCGCGCCCCTCTCGCGCCCCCGGGCAGCGAGGCTGGGAAAGGGTTGGAGGGGGCTGTTGATCGCCGCCTTTAACTTGTGCTCGGGGCGGCCATGTCGGCCGGCGAGGTCGAGCGCCTAGTGTCGGAGCTGAGCGGCGGGACCGGAGGGGATGAGGAGGAAGAGTGGCTCTATGGCGGTACGGAACTTCCTGTCCCTTCTCTCACTCCCGGGTTCCCTCAGGTCTCCCCTCCCGGCCCGCAAACGGCCGGCGTCCCGGGCCCCTCACGCCGCCGCTGGGGCTTCTGGTACGGAGTGTCCTCCGGCCTGAGTTAGGCCCAGCGAGGCGTGCGCGTTCTTTGGCCTTCACCTCCCCCCCCCCCCCCGCGCCCTCGCGCAGCCCACGCCCCCACCACGCAGCCACCCCGCGGAGGTCGGGCTGGGCCGGGGATGGGCGCGGGTCCGGACCCCCAGCCTCACCCTCCTCCCCGCGGGGGCTTCCAGGCCGCCTCTTCTCCACGCTCTCTCCCCTACTGTTTCATCTCCATTCTGAGCTCTGTTGGTGTGTCTCTTCTTGCCCCTTGGCTATAGGATGCCCTCCCTGTCCCTTTCTTTCAGAAACAGTCTTTCTGTAATAATAGCTAAATAAAGTTGATGCTGTAAAACTAACGTCTTGTTTCTTGATGGTCAGTTTGTATGGAATGCACCTGCAAGGGTACCTCCTTGTCTGAAAGTCGTGCTTTAAAAATAATTAATTAAGAGAGAGAAAGAGATGGAATACATTATGGCCCATAAAGAAAACCCCGAATGTCTCCTGTATTAAGGTGAAGTTTTTCATTTTTAAGACAGTGCTCTTTAACCCACATCATTAGAAGTATCTCATGTCCCTTAGGCTTACAGTTTTCAGTTATTTCATATGTATCTTTTTCCCCAAATAAGTTCAGTGCACTTTGTACTTACCTCATGAAAGGGACTTGACATCTGGTTTTTAACTTTTCATTAAGTCAGTCTCTTGTCTGTTAATGAGAACTAGATTTGAAAGTTAATATGTGTTCCTTGCCTAAAATGTATATTCTTTAGTGTAATAAAAGTGCACGTTTGGGCACCATGCAGCTCCTTGTTGCTGTGACTTTGACAAACTTTGATTTTGACAAACTTGTAAAATTCATTATTTTTGGTGGCAAGATTTAGCGTTAGTAATATTCTTTGAAATGTAAATGTGAAGGGTTTCCTTAACAAAGATCTAGAAATCTTTAATGCCTCTTAAATTAAGCTTACTTTAATAGAAATAAAGTCTGATTTTTTTTTTCATAAAAGACATATCTTGTTAAGTCATTATAAGGTGATCTAACTTTGGATGTGCTTATAGGCCCATGGGACGTGCATGTGCACAGTGATTTGGCAAAGGACCTAGGTTAGTGCTTGTGATGATCACTTCAGATTTTCATAATACTGGTTTCTTTGAGAGTGGTTTGTTTGTTAATTTTATTTATTTATTTATGTATTTTTTTTGGTAGATGAAAATGAAGTTGAAAGGCCAGAAGAAGAAAATGCCAGGTTAGTGGAATTTGTTGTTGATACTTAAACAGATTGTGTGATACAGTGGTTCTGTAAACAAATTGTCAAAATTATTTCATTGTAAATATCATTGGCTTGAATACAGCATATTGACTGAAAGTTCAAAGACATTGAATACTGTAGAGTTTATTTCTATTTCAGGACCTAATCAGTTCTGTTTATTTGCTAGTAGCTTAGGGGACAAAGTTTTTGAAATAAGGGTTTGAATATTCTTCACTATTAAGTAACTTTGTACTCTTAAGTGAGCTTAGTAGTGGAGTATATAATATAACCATTAGACTAATAAGGAAGAAGTTAAAAATTTTTTTTTTTTTTATTAAAAAAGACTCCTTTACTGTTTTTGCAATTTATTAATACCTTTGATGGTATAGTGCACTTTGGTTATAATTTTAATGTTTTCTATTTAAATTCAGAGCGGAACTAATGGATGTTATAAGATTGATTCCCTTTGTTAGACTGCTAGAAAGATTTGAGTATCATTTACAGAACATGTAAAGGGAACTTGAAACTTCTCGATTTCAGAACAACTCACACAGACAAGTATATGGATATGCTGACATTACTCATCAAATCTATTATCAATGCCTTAATGTCCGCTAATGGGGAAGGGGTGGTTAAAAAAAGATCTTTTAAAGAATATTCGGGTTTAGAAAGTGGAGGAAGTACCACTTTACACCCATTAGGATAGGATGGCCACCATCAAAAAAAAGTAACAGGTGTTGGTGAAGATATGCAGAAATTGGAACTCTCATACACTGATGATGGGATTGTAAAAAGGTGCAGCTATTTTAGAAAACAGGCAGTTCCTCAAAAGGTTAAACATAGTTACTGTATGATCCAGGAATTCCACTTCTACATATATGCTTTAGAGAAATGATACATATCCACACAAAAACTTGTACATGAATGTTCAGAGCAGCATTGTTTATAATAGCCAAAAAATGGAAATAAAAGTCCATCAAATGATGAATGGATAGATAAAATATGGTATATCCATATGGTGGAATACTGTGTGGCAATAAAAAGAAATGAAGTATTGATATCTGTTAGAACATGGATGAACCTTGAAAACATTATGCTAAGCTAAAGAAGCCAGTCCCAAAGAACTACGTATTGTATGATTCAACTAAAATGTACAGAATAGGTAAATCTATAGAAACAGTGGTTGCCATGACTGAGGTCAGGCAACACTGGGGAGTGATTACTAATATATACAAGGCTTCCTTTCGGGTGATGAAAATGTCCTGAAATTAGGCAGTTGTAATGGTTGCACTATACTGTAAACGTGAAAAACCATTCAGTTGAACGCTTCAAATGGGTGGTTTGTGTGGTATATGAAATCTATTTCAAAGCTGGCAGGGGTATACTTTAGAGACACTGTGGGTTCAGTTCCACACCAATAAAGTGAGTAAAATGAATTTTTGGTTTCCTGGTGCATATAAAAGTTTTGTTATACTGTAGTCTCTTAAGTGCAATAGTATTATGTCTAAAAACCAATGTACATACCTTAATTAAAAAATACTTTTATACTAAAAAAAATCCTAACCACCATCTGAGCTTTTAGCAAGTCATAATGTTTTTGCTGGTTGCAGGGTCTTGCTTCGAAATTGAATGCTGTTGATGATCAGAGTGGTGGTTGCTAAAGGTTGGGGTGGCTATGGCAGTTTTTTAAAATAAGACAACCATGAAGCTTGCCACATTGAATTGACTCTTCCTTTCACAAACGATTTCTCTGTAGCAGTGTTGCTGTTTGATAGCATTTTATCCACAGTAGAACTTCCTTTCAAATTGAAGTCAGTCCTCTTAAACCCTGCTTTTGCTTTACCAACTAAGTTTAGGTAATATTCTAAATCCTTTTTTTTTTTTTTTTTTGCTATTTCAACAGTCTTTATAGCATCTTTACCAGGAGTAGGTTCCATGTCAAGAAATCACTTTTTTTTGCTCATCCACAAGAAGCAAGCCCTCATCTGTTCATGTTTTGTCATGAGCTTGCAGCAGTTCAGTCACATCTTCAGGCTCCACTTCTCATTCTAGTTCTCTTGTTATTTCCACCACACCTGCACTTACTTCTTCCACTGAAGTCTGGAACCCCTCAAAGTCCTCCATGAGGGTCAGAATCCACTTCTTCCAAACTCCTGTTTATGTTGATATTTGGACCTTTCTCCATGAATCATGAATGTTCTTAATGGCATCTCGAATGATGAATCCTATCCAGAAGGTTTTCAATTTACTTTGCCCAGATGCGTCAGAGGAATCACTATCTATGGCAGCTATAGTCTTATGAAATGTATTTCTTCAGGGGCGCCTGGGTGGCTCAGTCGTTAAGTGTCTGCCTTTGGCTCAGGTCATGATCCCAGGGTCCTGGGATCGAGCCCCACATCAGGCTCTCTGCTCGGCAGGAAGCCTGCTTCTCCCTGTCCCACTTCCCCTGCTTGTGTTCCCTTTCTCGCTGTCTCTCTGTCAAATAAATAAATAAAATCTTTAAAAAAAATTTATTTCTTCAATAATAAGATTTGAAAGTCAGAGTGACTCCTTGATCCATTGGCTGCAGAATGGATATTTTATGAGGCATGAAAACATTAATCATGATCATTGTATGTCTCCCAACAGAGAGAGAGCTCTTAGGTGACCAGTGCATTGTCGATGGGCAGTAATATTTTGAAAGGAATCCTTTTTTCTGAGCAGTAGTCTCAACAGTGGGCTTAAAATATTCAGTAAACCATGTTGTAAACATGTGCTCTCATCCAGGCTTTGTTGTTCCACTTATAGAGCACAGACAGAGTGGATTTAACATAATTCTTAAGGGCCCTAGGACTTTCAGAATGATGAGCATTAGCTTTAACATTAGCTTCAATTAGCTCCTCACAGGAGAGTCAGCCTGTCCTTTGAAAGTTTGAAGCCAGGCCTTGATTTGTTTTCAGCTGTGAAAGTCCCCGATGGCATCTTCTTCCAACAGAAGGCTGTTTTTGTCTACATGAAGATCTGTTGTTTAGTGTGGCCACCTTTATGAATGATCTTAGCTAGATCTTCTGGGGGAACTTGCTGCAGCTTCTCCATCAGCACTTGCTGCTTCACCTTGCACTTTATGTTATGGAGACGGCTTCTTTCCTTCAACCTCATGAACCAACCTGTGATAACTTCAGGCTTTTCTTGTATAGCTTCCTCACCTCTGTTAGCCTTCATAGAATTGAAGAGGGTTATAAGGGCCTTGCTCTCAATTAGCCTTTGACTTAAGGGAATATTGTAGCTGGTGTGATCTCTCCAGACCACTCAGACTTTCTCCATATTGGCATTAAGGTGTTTTTACTTTCTTGCCATTCACGTGTTCACTAAAGTGTAGCACTTTTAATCTTCAAGAACTTTTCTTGTGCATTTACACCTTTGCCAGCTGGTGACAAAGGCCTGGCTTCTGGCCTTCCACACACCTTCCTTACGAAACAATCAGTTCTAGCTTCTGAATACAGTGAGAGATGTGTGGGCTCTGTCACTTCAACACTCAGACCCATTAGATGGTTATAAATTGACCTAATTTCAATATTGTTGTGTTTCAGGGAATAGGGAGCCTGAGGAGAGGGAGAGAGACAGGTGATGGTTGGTCAGTGGAGCAGTCATAACACACACAATATTTAGTGATTAAGTTCACCATCTTAAATGGTTGCGATGCATAGCTACCCAGAACAGTTAACCATAGTAACATCAAGGAGATCACCGTAACAAATACAATAATGAAAAAGTATGAAATACTGCAAGAATTACCAAAATGTGATAGAGACACAAAGTGAGCAAACGCTATTGGAAAAATGGCACTGGTAGGTGATACACTGTTACCACAAACCTTCAATTTGTAAAAAAACTTAGCTGGGAAGTATAATAAAGCAAAGCATGACAACATGAGGTATGTCTACATTTTTAAAAAAGTGAATGGAGGGAAGAAGTGAGACATGGAACTAGAACTTAAGGGATGCTGAAATTATTCTTCCTCACTTAAAGACATCCCCTAAATTGGAAGATTATTTTTTTCACTCACTGCTATATTGTGAAATTTTATTGTTTAGATTCATGTATCCAACCCAGTTCCTAATCCTAATCTCAGTTACTCACAAAAGTTAGGATTTGTGTAGTTTATAGTTATAAAAGTAATTACAGTTTTTTCATACTGTTTTTTAATTGGTCAAGAATCAATGGGTAATGTTACAGATTCACAGTTAAATACAATTTTTTTAATCTATTCCATTAATTTTGTTGGTATAAGTTCTTGGTTATAATTCTTAAAGATTATTTTTCTGATTGAACATTGTTTAATTTTTCTATACTCAGCTTGATTAAATGTATTGGAGGGAAGTCTTCTACCTTTCCTGAGCATTACTGTCAAAATGTCTTCATATTCTTTACTAAAATTTTATTTGGAGAGCTATTAAGTTTATTTCATCCTATGGAAAATTTCTACTCTTAAAGCTTAATTTTTCTAGAGAAAGCTTATAATTTTATGTTTCTAGCATTTTAATGGTGATAGGGAATGAAAACTTTTAAAGTATTGGGGAAGGCATGTTCACCAAACCTGTGTTCTAGTATTCAGCTTGGTACATAATCACATTGTCGTAACTGAGCAGAGTCCTTGCTATTAGAGTTCTCCCCAGCTTCTTTGTGACTGGTTCATTGTTAAAACTTCTTAACCATTGCATTATGCTGTCTCCAATTGTGTCATGTTTTATTTGTTCAAGTTTTGGCTAAATATACTGTTTTGTGGCAAACGGAACTTGTTTCTGGCTACCTGTAGAAACTTAATTAAGCAGGAGCTAAATGGACTAAAGAATTATAGTTGTATATTTGTTTTCTTGGGTCAAGCAGTAACACAAGGAAAACTTAACGGTTAAATTTTTAGTTTTTATCCTTCATTTTGCTTTATATGAGGATTGTATTGTAAAATACCACTGTAGAGATTAAATCAACATATATAAAAACTGCTTGGCAAAGTATAACACTGCTTGACAGAAAGTAAAGTATAGAAGAGATAAGCAGAAACCTAATGAAAAGTTTGATCTATATCAAGATCTGGATGTTTTTCTTAGAAATCCTACTAAATGTGAGTTATTGCTTTGTACTTGGTTCCTTTACTTATAAAGTGAGGTTAATGGTTAGTTCCCACTATAGAAATCATAATTATTAAAATAAAAGGAGCCAGTTACACTACCGTACTAGTTTTATTTGGTGATTAATGACCATATGCTTGAGTCTCCTGAGAAAAGAGGGGTTTATTTTATATCAGTTTTGCTTTAATAGGGCAAATTCAGGTATTAATTGGCCTTCAAAAAGTAATTTGTTTTTTAATGCATCAAAATTAGGTCTGGAGCTACTTATTGGCATCAAATGGGAAGGCAGTCTTACATGCAGATAAACTTTTTTTAAATCTTAAAATGTATCTTTTATGAAATAAAGAATGTATATCCATTTAGATAGGTGAAACAGAAAACCGGGAAGAACCATGTATGTTAACTGAAGACTAAAGCAGTTAATGTGATTATATGACAAATCTTGAGTTCTTGGGCATCAGGAAAAGCGAAAACTGTGTTACATAGCCTTTGGCAGTTACAGTAGTACCTGGCACATAGTGGATGTTCAATAAAGAGTTAGGCTAAGTAAAATTAAGTGTGATGCATATTTTTAAAATAATAAAAAACTTGAATTTTATCCCATTGTCAAATTCATTAATAAATTGTGGAGGCAGTTCTATTCTGTGAATGTTGAGTACGGGTATTATGCAAGGCAGTAGGAATAACAGAATAACACAGACAGTTTTTGCCATCCTTTTTCTTTTCCAGTGGAGACAGTAATTTTAGGAAACTATCAGATATAGCTTAAAGATACTAGTATACGCTGTCTGTACTTCTGAAAAGTAATACCAGACTTGTGCACTTACTTCTGTTGTTTGTAGTGCTAATCCTCCATCTGGAATTGAAGATGAAACTGCTGAAAACGGCGTACCTAAACCGGTAACATAAGGCTTTGAAATTTAGTTACTTCTCTGATTAAAGTCTTTATCAGTAGTTTCCCATTCACTTAGGAAGAAAGCCAAAAATTTAACATGACTTCAGTGTCCGACATGATCTGGTCTGCTCTAATATCCCACCTCATCTGGTGCCATCAAAAGCACAGTGATGAGAAGCAATAGTGGGAAGAGACTTTCCATGAAATGGAACATGTGCAAAGTCTTGAAGTTGACCGCTTTCAAGGAACTGAATGTAGCTCAACTAAAGAGATCACAGTGAACCTCGTTTTCAAGGAAAACATTAAGTCCCACAGCCCAAGTTTGATTGTCCTAACTTTTGGGAAAATTTGTTTTTATATAAATATGTGATATTGTCTAACCTCATTCATGCCTGTTGAAAGTGTTGTTTTGGGGGTGAACATGTATTATTGGTTTTATGACTATTTTAACATTCTGACCCTGTGAAAAGAAGGAAATCCTTATTCTACAGGCTTGAACTTGTATACAAAAAAATACTTTGCCTAGGTGATCTACTTTTTTGTTTACTAGTGTGTGAGTAGCCACAAAATTGCCTTTGAGAGCCAAAATAAAACCTTTGTAAATGGTCCCACTTTATACTCATAGAAACAAAGTATTCCCTCAATCATTTGCATCCAGGGACGCTTCTAACTGTAAATGAATGACAAGAATAAGTGAACTGCTCCTTAACTCTCTGGTGCTGTTTAACCATGACTCTTACAGTTAATTGTTTTCCTCTTCATATTCTTGACAAAAATTCCTCAAATACTTACTTTTTGTAATTTATGTTCTAGATATCTTAGTACAATGCCTTAGATTCTTTTTGCAGAGAAGCAGTTACAAATCGTAGGAAAAAATACATGAGGTGTTATTTACAAAAAGATAATGCTGAGAAGATTTTATTTTACATTCTTATCCCTTTTTATCATGTATAACATTAGTTATAAATGAGGTAACAGTGCTATGAAATTGATTTTTTTTCTCTAAAACTATACTTCAAAAAACACAAAGTGATTACTTTTTCAATTATTCATATTAGATGTTGAGATGAATTATTGAATGTATTTTATAATTGTTTATGTTGGTATAGAAAGTGACCGAGACTGAAGATGATAGTGATAGTGACAGTGATGATGATGAGGATGATGTTCATGTCACTATAGGAGACATTAAAACGGGAGCACCACAGTATGGGTAAGTTGTTTTTTGTTTTTTTTTTAAAGATTTGTGTATTTGAGAAAGAGCATGCACACACAGGTGGGAGGGGCAGAGAGAGAGGGAGACAATCTCAAGCAGACTCCCCACTGAGTGTGGAGCCCTACCTGGGGCTTGATCTCATGACCCTGAGATCATGACCTGAGCAGAAACCAAGAGTTGGATACTCAACCGACTGAGCCACCTGGGTGGTAAGTTATTTTTAACTAATGATTGTATGCCTAAGTCAAAGGTAGCATGCTTATATCAAACCGGTGGTGTTGATTCCATTGCTTTTACATTTTTCCATCTTACATGATATGAAAGAACACTTCTTAAAATTTCACTGTGAGTTTCTGGAAGAGTAGATCTTAAAAGTTCTCATCACAAGAAAAAATACAGAACTGTATGGTGATGGATGATAACTAACTGTAATCATCTTTCAATGTATACATATATCAAATCATTACATTGTACACCTAAAATTAATAGTGTTGTGTCAATTCTATCTCATTATAAAAAGGAATTTTACCATGAAAATATTTCTTAAAGTTAATTTATTAGATAAGGTGACATGGAAGCAACTGTTTTTGATTTCTGAAATTAAGCTGTTTTTATAAATTGAATACTACAAATTCTTTAATTAGAGTTAGAAAACCTTAAATTACAGATTTCATCTACGTTCTTCCCTTATATTATCCAAAACTGAGTTTAGGTTTTTAATTTTTTGTCCAATAAAAACAGTATCAAAAGTATTTCTTTTTGCTCTTAATATCCTATTTTTGAAGTTGTTAATTATCCTGTTGGCTTTTTAAGACAGTATGTTGTCTAAAATTTTATAGTCTGTAAAACTGAATTGAGTAAATCGACTGTCATTAGCTCATTGAGCACATAAAGAATCTTACAGAAAGGCTAGAAGGGAATATATTAAAGTGCAGAATGTGATTTTGTTATGGTGGTAGAATAAAAGTCAGTATTTTTTCTGTGTTTTATCAGATTAGATGTATAATGTGGTACTTGTGCATTGGGAACATAAACTTTTCATCAGTTGCACTATAATTCATTATTATGCAGCCTTATCCAGAATGAAGCAATATATACATAAATATTTTTGAATATTTCTATACTAGAGCCATTTGTTTTCAAAAGTTATTTTAGGAGCTTAAAGGTAACTCAGTTATTGTCATGGTCCATTTCGCATTATAATAAGGACTGCCTGTATAATTTTAAAACTAAGGATCAGGGTTGAGAAGAGACAGTCATGTTAGGGATAGGTAACTCTTGGTGTTCTCATCTCCACTTAAAAAATTAGTGTTGGGCTTACGTGAAATGCTAGTACCTTTATGCTAATAGGACTTTGCCATCTGCATTATGCAAAGGGAACATTATAATCATTGTATATGTAGTAAATACTCTTCTATAGTTGCAAATACAAATAATTTTATATAACAGTTTAAGCTAATGGTGGGGTTTTTTTTTTATTAATACAACCAAATTTTTGGTAGAAATTGCATTCAAATATTAAATGTACATAGACGCCCATAGTACTTTTCCTGAACTTTCTTTTTTTTTTTTTTAACTGGAAAAAGTTAACAGTTTATTATAATTTATTTTATCTAACGATCTAGGAAGTTCGCAGCCATCAGCATTTCCAGAGCAATTTCAGGTGCAATTGGGAATTCAGGAATCTCTCTGGAGCGGTTAGTGTAGCGAACCTTGTAGATAAAATACATGCATACTTTTGATGGCACATGTGAAGGGATCTCTCTAAAATTGACTTAATTAGTTTCATTCTGAGCAAACTGACCTGGGCCACTCAACATGGCTTCTATTGTTCCTGATTTTAGTGCATGTTCTCTTTTTACAATAAATTCATGACCATCCAAAGATATCAATTTGACATACATGGCGTCAGGGCCTTCCCCGCCACCATAGGTTTTCTCTTCTCCATCCATTATGTTCTTAGGAAATTGTACTTTACTTCCACAGGAACTTCAGTAGTTTCTCGTCAGGCCTGCAACCACCGCAGCCCTGAACTTTATTTCTTACAGGAATTTCCAGTTTCATGAAATGTAGTTATGTTGGTTCATGTTTATCACCTTTAGACTGTAAATTCCTTGAGTAGAAACCATATTCATGAATTCCCCTATTCCTCACGTTGCTTTACATATAGTAACTATTCAGTAAATTTGTATTAACTATCAGACTGAACATTAAGAACTCATTTGTCTTTCAGTGTTTTTCCTCAACATTTCAATATGAAAAATTTCAAATTATCCAAGAAAGTTGAAAGAATTGTGTGAGCACCCACTTACCCATCATTTAGATTATACAGTGTACATTTTGCTAGGTTTGCTTTACCATACACATGTGTAAATGTATGTATCTCTGTCCATGCTTCTACCCTTCAATAGACCTACTTTTTATGGTTTTTTTGGGGTTTTTTTTTTGCATTTCAAAGTAACATTTATAGATCTTTCTGAAGGGTATAGAACTTATTTAACCTTGATATTTTAAGATATATCTCTTGAAAACTGAAAGAGCCTATGAGAAAATAACATTTGATGAATACTTAGTGCACAGAATTTTCAGAAGCAAATTTAAAGAGCAAATTGTATTCAAGGAACAATACTAAATGGGTTTATTGTAAGCTGTTAGAAAGTACAAAGTAGCATTTTTTTACACAACATACTTTTGTTACAAAGTAGTTCATTTTATCTATAAGGTAATGAAAAGCAAATTTTAGAGTAGGGAATAATTTAGCTTGTACAGAGAAGTGGTTTCTTACCTTTGAGATTTATCCATTCATAAACACTTAAAAACATTTGTTGGCACTACATTAATTGATGATGAGACTATGAAAATAATAAAGTCGTCCTTACTTACTAGAAGTAGTGAAGAAGACAGACATGTGAGCAAATGCTTTCAGTGTGGTTTAAGTGCTAGAATAGAAATGTACAAAGTGAATTGAAAACTTTGAGAGTTGCTAAAAGCCTACACATGAAGAAAAGGTCCTAGAGGAAGTAATATGTGAACTTGTTTGGATAATTCTTGACTCGGAAGGAAGAGGATTGATGATTTAGCACAGGACACTACTGAGATGTAGTAGAAGCATGGTTTAGAGGAACTACATGGCTGGAGAATACGGTAGATGGGAAAAAGGTTGTTGAAACCACTTGAGGGAGTTAGTGCCTTTAAAGGTTTTTAAGCAGGTTAGTTTATTTGAAAAGATAAAAGATAGCAGTAGTTGAGGTGGACTAAATAGAAATTAGTTAATATATTTGAATTGTCCACATGAGATGATAATCCAGACTAAGCCAGTGGCAGCAGTATAGGGGTGGATGGAAAAGATGCATTTGAGTGCATAATAAATAGAAATAACATGGGTAACTGGTTGTGGATGCAGAGTGAGATAAAGGACTCAATGACTTAGAGCTTTCTAGAGCAGTTACTTGAGTACCTAAAAGTATATTAGCATGTATGGGTAATGTAGAAGGAGTAGGTTAAAATACATTTTTTTGATGCATTTATTTTGAAGTTCCTTAAATACCCAAGTATGTAAGATCTGGCACCTAGAGAATCCTGAGACCTCATGGGGGTCTAATGGAAGGTATCAGATTAACTTAAGTGCAATTTTCCAAATAGCTAAGCTTCTCTACACACAATGAATACAAAGCCTTAGTAGTTTAAAAAAGAAAAGTGATAGTGTTTTTTATTTTATTTTTTTTAGATTTTAATTTATTAGAGACAGAGAACGAGTGAGCTGGGGTAGGGGCAGGCATTGGCGGTGGGGAGAGAGAGAGAAAGAATATCCTAAGCAGACTGCGCTGAGTATGGAGCCCAACACGGGGCTTGATCTTATGATCCTGAGATCATGACCTGAGCTGAAATCAAGAGTCAGACACTTAGCTGACTGAACCACGCAGGTACCCTGAAAAGTGGTGTTTTAAAGGCAAAACGTGGAAGGGAAAGCAGCTGGGTGGGAGCAAAGAAGTTGATTTATTGAACTTACGGCTAAGCCTCTTAATGAATTCTATTTTGTTTTATCCTTTAGCAATTCTGTAAGAGGACCATTTAGAGACTACTTGATTTTTGTACATTTGGCTTTTTAATTTTTTTAAATTTATTAATAAATATTTGAGAGAGAGCGAGCAGGGGGAGGAGGAGAGGAAGAGGGAGAGGAGACTCCCCTCTGAGCAGGGAGCCCGACCTGGGTCTCGATCCCAGGACCCTGAGATCATGACCTGAGTGGAAGGCAGACCCTTAACCGACTAAGCCACCCAGGCGCCCCTGTACATTTGACTTTTAAACAGCTAGAACTTTTGTACATCGGATATAGATAACCCAAAAGTGCTTTTGCTGTGCTGGATCTAGATTGTTGAAATGTAAGCATCATGGGGCAGGAGCCATACTTGTTCAGTACCTCATTCTTGTTCCTTAGCCGAGAACTCTACCTGATGCACTGTTGGTGTTTAAGCATTTACTAGTGAGTTAATGTCATGGAGATGACTTAAACACTTCAAGTTTGTATGATAGTACTACCTGACAGTAACAGTTTAATTTGGGCTATTTCATAGTTTCTGCATTTATAGCAGTGGAGTTTTATACAATTATTTGAATATTTTATTATACTTATCATTTTTTATATATCATTTTTTAAGCAGAAAACCGAAAAATGATAGTGCTAATGTAAATAAACTGAGTCTCATAATTTTAGTACATTGTAGATAAAAAATGGAAACTATTAGGCAGATCAGAAACAGTGAATCTTTGCAAGTCCAGTTACCTGAACTTTTGAGAGTAAAGAAGCAAATTAAATGACATGAATATAATGAGAAATATATCATTGAAAACATTGAGGTCTTACTATACCTTATTTTGGTTAGTATATTTGATTTTCCTCTTCATATACGAGAATGCATTATATGGAAAAGTAGAGAACTGTCTACTTTTAATATGTAAACTGTCTACGTTTAATATGTAAACCCATATTACAGAAAATTTATACAAATTCCATGAGGTCATAAGTGACTTAGGGTTATACAACTAGTAATTGACAAAACTTGTATTTGAACCTGGGTCTGACTCCAGATTTTGTATTTTTTTTTCCTCTGTCATGTGTATATTATATTACATTAAAAAAGCACAGCTCAATAATTGTTTCATATGTATACATTCATATAACCACCATCCAGATCATGATATGGGACATTACTAGCATTCTAGAAATTTCCCTCTTATTTCCTCAGTCATTAACCACGGACTACCACCAAACACTCTTCTGCTTTCACCCTAGATTTATTTTTAAATTTAATATAAATGAATTCATTTTATGGATAAAAGTACCCCATGGGTATTTGAAAGAGGATTTATCAACAGTAACCAATGCAGGAAGGACGACAGGGAGGTCACTGGACTTGGAAACAAGGTGGAGAAATTTCTTTCTTGCAGGATTGCTGCATGTTGAATAACTAGGAGGTGAGAAAATGAGGACAAGATGTATAGACTTATTTCCTCTTAGCCAAATTTCTTAAGAAGTTTGTTACAGTGAGATATTGACTTAGTAGCAGGTAGGTTTTTTCAGATGGAAAACAAGTTAGACTTTTAAAAAATATTTGTTTTTTCTTTTAAAATTAGAACGTTTTCTAAAATGTGTAAGTCATTGTTAGTCTATGTAGTTACTGTGTGGGTATATAATTTATTTGTACATGTTGAATATATTGCTGTTTTAAGTTTCTCAGTATAATTTTTATTTTGGTTTTAGGAGTTATGGTACAGCACCTGTAAATCTTAACATCAAAACAGGGGGAAGAGTTTATGGAACTACAGGTAAAACTTCTATTTGTGGCTGTATAAATAGGAAAATAAGGTGTATATATGAATAGGTCATAAATAGGTTGAACTGTTACAGCTCAGTTAAAAAGAGTGGTTTTCACCATACATGACAGAGACAGTTTTTTTTTTTAAGATTTTATTTATTGAGAGAGAGAGCGATTGTGTGTGAGTGCATAGAGGGAGAGGGAGAAGCAGACGCCCGCTTGAGCAGGGGGCCTGATGTGAGGCTCGATCCCAGGATCCTGGGATCTTGACCTGAGCTGAGGACAGATGGTTAACTGACTGAGCCATCCAGGTGCCCTTGGACAAATTTTCTGTAAAGGGCTACATAATAAATATTTTAGGCTGTGTGGGTCACAGGGTTCCTGTCACATGCTTGGTTTTCTTGTTCGTTTTACAACCCTTTAAAAAGGTAAAGACTTAGCTCACAGGCTGTACAAAAAAGTGATTTAAAACACGGAAGTTAGCAACTTCCTGTCGGTACAGGAATTCCTTATAAGTAACAAGTCCCTAAACTCTCAGTCCAGTTTATTTTACAGCTACTTCATAAAGCTTGATCTCACCTTTTATTTTTGGTAAATATAACTCTAATGCTTTGTTTGGAACCTTTGCCGTATTTAGTGCTATCGGTAGTAAAAAGGTGTTAATGGTTTCTGTATAGCTGTGGTATCTCTCAGCTTTTTGCTAATAACAGCTCCTTCGCCATTTTGTAATTTTATAAAATAGGAACAAAAGTCAAAGGCGTGGACCTTGATGCACCTGGAAGCATTAATGGAGTTCCACTCTTGGAGGTAGATTTGGATTCTTTTGAAGATAAACCATGGCGTAAACCTGGTAAGATTATTGTGGATTGTATCTGTTTCAAAAGATTTTTAGTACAAACAGTCATTAGAAAAGTTTTTGTTTTTTTTAGCAACCATTTAGAATATTATTTTTTAATGTAATTTTTCTTGCGTTAAGTAGATGAGGAGTAGGAATGACGTGTATTATTAAATCTTACTGCATTATACCAAAGTAGATTTGCATATTGTTTTATTATAATGCCATTTCTAAAGGAAATACTTTTTTACCCCCTGTGTTCATTTGTTTTGTTTCTTAAATTACACATGAGTGAAATCATATGGTGTTTGTCTTTCTCTGACTGACTTATTTTGCTTAGCATAATACTCTGGCTTAAAGGAAATACTTTTGATCAAAAATTTTTATAGTACTGTTGCTTTATGGTAGTAATTGGGAGAATTGGGAAAATTAGAAGGGGTGATAAAACGGATAGAACACTAAATTTATATTTTTATAGTTTACTGCATAAAAATAGGATTGAAATATTTATACACTAACACTGTGCTTTATCTTTAGGTGCTGATCTTTCTGATTATTTTAATTATGGGTTTAATGAAGATACCTGGAAAGCTTACTGTGAAAAACAAAAGAGGATACGAATGGGACTTGAAGTTATACCAGTTACCTCTACTACAAATAAAATTACGGTAATTAGTAAATATTCCAGAATTCCCCAGGCTTTTCTACAGTCCCAAATTTTACTCCCCAGATAAATCACTTTTTCCCCATTAAGGTGATTAAATGCTATAAGATAGTTTAAAATTTTCGTTCTCTTTACCATGTTTGTTTTTTTCCCTTCCTTCCCTTTCAGTTTCATATTAATGATTATCTGATGTTCTTAGTTTCAAGTCACAGACTAGCCACAGCTAGTTTGTCTTTATATGGCCTATCAATTAAAAATTATGTGGTATCTTAATGGGGAATGTGTTATTTAACTTAGGCCGAAGACTGTACTATGGAAGTTACACCAGGTGCAGAGATCCAAGATGGCAGATTCAATCTTTTTAAGGTGAATTTTAGTAAATTATCCTTGGTTGCTCTCATTTTTTGTTCTTGAGTCTGCTCCCATACCACTACTCAAGGGATGAGATTAAAGTGGAAATAGCTACCTTTTTTCCAAACCTTCGGCTTCCTGGTGACTTACAAATTTGCTGATTGTTGTTTTATCTCCACTTTTGCAAGCATGTGAATTTATAGCCTATTATACTAACAAATGCCAAGTAAAACTACTCTTGCTATATGTCGTGATTTTATTTTGAATTGTAGTGTATATTTGTTTGTAGGACATAAAAGTTCACACCAATAGACTAAGCTCTCACTTTAGATCATGCTATAATCTTTATCAGAATTGGAGACTTCTTTTTCTCAATTTTCTTTAAAAAAAATGGTAAGGAAGATGGCGTACTGCTTATTATCTGTATGACACTAAAATTATTGGTGTAATGTGTCTTATAGTCTAAGATGTCTCAAGCTTACGCATTTTTAGGAGTCTCTAAGAAAGACTCAACAGAATAGGATAAAGCCGTTGATTTTTAAAATTCATAACTTAAAAGGGTTAAGCTTAGGTAGGGACTTGCAGGTTGATATTCCCACTTGGAAATCAAGTCTGACTTCTGGCTTCTCCATTCCATATGATCACAGACCCAATCCAAAGAATAATGTCATATTTTCATACTTCTGCAATACACAGCAACCTACAAACTTTTCTCAAAACCTGATTGTGTACTCTTTTTCCTTTACCTTATTACTTCTTAGTTCTTAATTGTTGTATTGAACGACCCTGGAATGAAGACTGGGAGTGGCTTTTAGATTGGGTTATATACTCAGGGAACTTCTGCAGGCAGGCACTTCCCTGTGACCCTTTTGGGACTGCAGCCCTGTCCACCGCAATACTGTCTTATGCAATACGTGTGCTATAGCCGCAGATGTAGCCGCTCTGCTGGACACGGTTCTGGGTAGAGAATTTAATTTTAATTTACATCCTACTTTGGGTAAGTATTTGGTTCTTGTTCTGCTGTCAATCTTTTGAAAGTGTGTAATGATGTCTGTTCTCATTTAAATCGTCATCAGGTACTTTTTGGTGCTATCTTCTCATTTAAGGAGGGAATATACTGTTACACTTGATTATAATGAATAGGTAGAAAAGTTGTCTTGATGATGAAATAGTTCATTTGCAGTGGTCCTTCTTACTTCTTCTAACAAATGAAAACAAGGTGCTTTTGTAAACTGCTAGGTTCTATGTGTTTTGTCTTTTTGCAGTAGACCTCTGAAACTAAAGAATAGAAAGAAACTCCTAAGGGCTGGTCTCTTACTGAACGCGGTCACCGTGAATGAGTTTTTTATATGCATACTGTGTATCAAAATTATTTTGAAGTTTCTTTTGGTTATATGAGAGGAGGTTATTGTTCCATTCTGATTTATTTAGTTCTGAATGAATAAGGATTTGAATTTAATGAGTGTAGTCTAACGGTTTTTCTTGCCTTGATAATGCACATTAAATATTACTCATCTGTTACAAATACTGATTTGGAAACTATTTTATTTTTTTATTATTATTATTTTAATATTGAGAGAGTATATGCGAGTCGGGGGGAGGGGTAGAGGGAGAGAATCTCAAGCAGATTATCTGCTGAGCTGGGAACCCAACTGGGTGGGGGTGCTCAACCTCTTGACCGATGAGATCATGAGCTGAACCAGAATCACGAATTGGGACGCTTAACCGACTGAGCCACCCAGGTATCCCTGGGGTGTGTATTTTAATGATGTGTGTGGCTCAAACTTTTTAATGTATATTGTGGTCTTTGGGATATGTTTTATTGATGTTGCTCAAAATCTGCAACTACTGGTTGTATGGGAGTGTTTGGCATTTTCAGGTTGCAGTTTGACCTTAAATTTCAGGCAAGTTTCTGTCACCTTAAAAAAAATCCTTGTTCAAATTTCTCTAGGACTATTGTTCTTTGAAAACATCTGAGTTGTTTCTTACTATCCTGCAACCTGAAGAATACAAAAAATATTTTAAGAATGTAATGGGTATCCCAAATATGCAGAGGTAAATTTCTTAGGTAGTATTAGATACCAAAATGTTTATTTTAGACAAAATGCTATAGAAATTGGAGAAGTGAGTTGATGAGAATTACCCTGGGAGAAATACAAATCAAAACCACAGTGAGATATCGCCTCACACCAGTCAGAATGGCTAAAATTAACAAGTCAGGAAACGACAGATGTTGGCGGGGATGCAGAGAAAGAGGAACCCTCCTACACTGTTGGTGGGAATGCAAGCTGGTGTAGCCACTCTGAGAAACGGTATGGAGGTTCCCCAAGAAGTTGAAAATAGAGCTACCCGATGACCCAGCAATTGCAATACTAGTATTTACCCCAAAGATACAAATATAGTGATCTGAAGGGGCACCTGCACCCCAGTGTTTATAACAGCAATGCCCACAATAGCCAAACTATGGAAAGAGCCCAGATGTCCAACAACATGATGAATGGATAAAGAAGAGGTGGTGTATATATATACAATGGAATATTACTCAGCCATCAAAAACAATGAAATCTTGCCATTTGCAACAACATGGATGGAACTAGAGGGTATTATGCTAAGAGAAATAAGTCAATCAGAGAAAGACAATTATTGTGATTTAACTCATGGAATTTAAGAAACAAAATGGATCATAGGGGAAGGGAGAGAAAAATAAAACAAGGCAAAGTCAGAGGGAGACAAACCATAAGAGACTTAATTATAGGAAACAAACTGAGGGTTGCTGGAGGGGAGAGGGTGGGCGGATGGGGTAACGGGTGACTGGCATTAAGGACGGCATGTGATATAATGAGCAGTGGGTATTATATAAGACTGATGAATAACTGATCTCTATCTCTGAAACTAATACATTATATGTTAATTAATTGAGTTTAAATTTTAAAAATTTTAAAAGCAAAAAAAATTACTCTGGGATTAGAAATAACTTTGAGCATTATGTATAGTTCTTTCTATTTCTGTATTTTTTTTAAAGTCTAAAGATACAGTATTAGAGAAGCATATGCCATTTTAATCAGAACCTTGAGTGTGGAGAACACAAGAAAAAGTATTGTAAATTAGGAAGTGGCTTTGGCAGAGAAACTCAGCTTAATTGAGTAGTGAATGAAAGTATTATTTAAGAAATTAGCCTTATCTGGATGCCTGGGTGACTCAGTAGGTTAAGCATCTGCCTTTGGCTCAGGTCATTATCCCAGCATCCTGGAATCGAGTTCCACATAGGGCTCCTTGTGCAGCAGGGAGTCTGCTTCTCCCTCTGCCTGCCGCTCCCCCTGCTCCCCTTGCTTGTGCTTGCACGCATGTGCACACACTTTCATAAATAAATAAATCTTTAAAATATTTCCACGAGTTTTAAAAAAATGGAAATTAACCTTATTGGAGGAGTTCTTTTGGAAAGGAGTAGAAGAGAGGTGGCTTTGTAGGGTTCAATACTAGAAAGCCTTAGAAACAAGGACAAGTTGGAGGAGTTACTGCCTGTTTGTGAGCAAGAAAGTGCTCAATAAGTAACATAATTCTGGAAGCGGCTTATAAGTAATGTAATTCTGGTAGGATTGTAAGGTGTGGTTGGAAAAAAAGTCTAAGCTCTTATCTGCTAATCCACTGTTTTGAATTACAATTACTAGGATTGGTGAGACAGATAGAAGGAAAAGGACTTTCCCAATTTTCATGTTATGTCTGGGTACCTCTAATGTGCACAGCACTATACTAGATCCTGTAGTGAGACGGGGTCTCTGTGTTCAAGGAGCTCATGATCTGAGTGACATATATATATGAACTAAGCATGGTATATTTTGAGAACTGTTATGTTAGTGCTGTTATCAAAGTGCAGTAGGGAGTTCAGAGGGTAGAGTGGGTTATCCTAAGGTGCAGAATCTGGAAGGAATCAAACATAACTAAAAGACGAGTGAGTTTTCATTAGTAGAAAAGAGGGGAGTGTAGAACATTGTAGGCAGAGAGAACAATATGAGCAAAACCAGATAGCATGAAAGGAGAGTTGGGGTGGAGATATTATAGGAGAGAAGCCTGGAAATGGTAGACATGGGTCCATAATGGGAAAGACCTTAATCTTAAACTGCCTGTAGACATTTGTGTAGGCCATAGGAAGCCATTTGAAAGTTCTTGAGTAGGAGAATAGCATGAGCAAATTTGGTTTTTAGAAAACTGACAAGTGTTCTTTAGAAGGGTAGGCTTTAGAATATAAGGAAGAGAAAAGGAAGTAAGAGAGACCAGATAAGGAGCTGTTGCAGTATTGTAGGGATGAAATGAATGAGGAACCCATCTTAAACTAGTGAATGGAAAAAGGAGCAGATTTAAGAATCGTAATTTAAGTTCTTTTCATGTCTACTGCAAAGATACTTTTTTAACTCCTTCATCAACTGAGAGACAAGCCACCTACCAGCCTCTTTAAAATAACTTTTTTGTACTTTTTGTTAGATAAATTTTCAAACATACTAACCAGTAGATAAAATAGTACAAATGAACCCCTATGTGTTTACTGTAATGCCACAGTGATTGTCAACATTTTGACATTCTTATAATTTTTTATATACTTCAATATAAGTAAGGTTTTTGTTTCATTATTTTGGTTTTTGTTTTTAGTGAAATGAAAGGAGATGAAGTTTAATAGGTATAAAAATAAAATGACTTGGGTGCAAAAACAATTGTGTAATTCTATAATTTGGAGTGAGGGGCACAGAAAGAGTGACTAGTGACTGTTTGTAAGAAAAAATTGACCCACAACCTTCTCTGAAACTATTTTTATGTCTGTATGTGCACACACGTGCATAGATGATTTTGTTTTCCTCCATGGATGAGTATAAGCTTTGTCACTATGTTTTGAAATTTCATAACTATGTGTCTATTATCATCTATTGTACCAAGCATTCATTTGTACCCTCTTAATCTGGAAGCACATATCCTTCATTTCTGGGATATTTTCTTCTATTATGTTTTTATTTTTTCTTAGCTTTCTGATGTCTTCTGGACCTCCTGTTCAGATATTGGACCTCTTATGCTAGTCCTTTAATTTTCTTTACTCTCATATTTTCTACCTCTTTGTCTTCTGGTATCTGGGAGATTTCTTCAGCCTTATAAGTCTTTTATTCATTTTTTCATTTCTGTGGTTATATTGTTAATATCCAAGACGAATTTTCTTCAGTATTTAACGGTAGCATCCTGTTGTTCATGCATGCAGTATTGCAGTATTTTTTTTTCTCATCTGTCTCTCAGAAGATATTTATATTAATGATAGGTTGTTTGTTTCATTTAGGTTTTATTTTCCTGCATAGTGTGTTTATTGCTTTTGGCTTCTGACTGACTTTCCTCGAATGTTTGTTGATCTTTGGCCATTCACTCATAAGGAAATGGGCCTCTAAAAAGGTGATTGGAAACTCTGAATATAAATAAGATTTGCTATGTTCTTTACCATAAGGCTGTTTGTTTGTTTTTTTTTTAATAGTCCCACGTGTCAGTATCATTGGGTAATTTTGTTTTTTTCTTTTTGTGGCAATTTGATTTTTCAGGTACTAGATTCCAGTGGCCTGCCGAGAGGATTTATACTTGGCTGATTAAAATGTTCTGGGAACTAGAGTTGTCAATTCCTGAACCTTTTGGGGTCCTGCCATGAAAATCATAGTATCTTTGTTTTCTTGTTGCTGACTTAGATTCACGTTTCTTTAGTCTGCTCAGTCAGTTACTATTTTTTAATATGCTTTCAGAGTCCCAAATTTTACTGCTTTGTCAGTCTTTTTGTTTTTGTGGGTTGAAACAAAATTATAATTTATGTGGTTTGCTACTTTTCCTTTTCTTACGTTAACATTATGTGGCAAATGTTTTCCTAGTTTATTAAAGTTTTTTGATAAATGACATTTTAAATAGTTGCATAATGCATTATTTGGGTGTACCACACTTAACAAATTTCTTTTTAGGTATTATTTTGTTTGTAAGGTTAACCTTTTATAAATAATACTATGAAGGGCAGCTGAAGGAAATTTCACAAACTAAGTTTTGGTACACTTATAGCATAATTTGGGTAAATATTTAGCTTCGCAAGGTTACAGACTTCATTCAACTTTTGTTTGGATGTGTAAGACCTGACGTGATTTTGTTTTTAGAAAATTTGTCATGGTGGGGCGCCTGGGTGGCTCAGTCGGTTAAGCGTTTGTCTTCGGCTCAGGTCGTGATCCCGGGGCCCTAGGATTGAGCCCCACATCAGGCTCCCTGTTCAGCGGAGAGCCTGCTTCTCCCTCTCCCTCTGCCTGCCGCTCCCCCTGCTTGTGCTCTCTCTGACAAATAAGTAAAATCTTAAAAAAAAAAAAAAAAAAAAAAAAAATCTGTCATGGTATCTTATAGTCATTTCTCAAAATAGTAGATTCTGCTTAAAAAAAATAGTCTCATTCTGGTTAACAAGTTTTGAGTCTGTGTAATTCTGAGTGCAACATCTAAAGACAAACAAGTGGATGCAAGTTGATTAGGAGAGTTGCTAAAATGGCGAAGATTTTCAGAATTAGAGTATTTTACAAAGAAAGAAAAGAGAAGAAAACTGAGGAAACAGAAGCAATTTTTACATGTTTAAAAATGTACTGTGTCTTCTTGATACCTTTTCTTGCTTTTCTCCCTATTAAAAATAATTTTTCATTTGTGTTCTCTTCTCTCTCTTTACCCCTTCCTCTGCTTCTCTTCTTCAACTCTTCTCTCCTTCCCCTTCCCAGTTTTTAATTGAGTGTTGACTATGCCAGGAAGCATCTCAGGATGCTTCAACATCCTTGAGTAGGGAGAAGAGGTGAGCATTATAGACCTCAACTTTGTAATCTTAGAGTTTTCCTTAGAGTTATTGGGAGAAGTAGTCATTAATTAGATAACTGGGCCAAAAATTATAGTTATAAACTCCAAGTCCTGTGAAAGACTTTGATGTGACATTTAAGCTGAGTCCCAAAGTCAATCAAATAAAAAATATATACTGAGCACTTATTGCATGCCAGACACTGTTTTTAGGTACTTGGGATACAGATTTGAATAAAACCTAA